>NW_009931524.1:25203-68780 GCF_000696875.1 Nestor notabilis | reverse complement strand
CAGGAATGCTTTTAAAATTTGCAAGAAACTAATAAAAACAGTCAAATAAAGTAGCAAGTAAATCTGCACAGAGATGTGCGTTTATATTGATGAACTTCTTAGTTAACCAGACTATCATTCTTTATGGCTTGTTTAAACAAGATACAGAGAAAGAGTCATATTAGGTGGTAACTTCAAACTAAACGAGCTTCAGTTAAAAAAAAAAAAAAAAGGTGGGTGTAACACTTTAGTGGCCTCCACTATTGAAAAAAAAGGTGTAAGAAAGTTGTACTAGGAAATGAGAACAGGTGGTAAAACCGTAAGTCACCACAGTTACACAAAGTAGAGCACAGACTACTAGTCACAGAAAAGATGACAGTAAAAAACAGTCCCTTAACTGAAGAATCTTCCTTTCGATTATGATGTAAATGAGCCTCAACGGCAGTGCTTGTATAAAGCCCATTCCTGAAGCTTAAGTGTGAGAAAAATCCCTCTTAGTTCCTGTGATAATCAGGCAGAACCTTAAGGAACTGAAATTTTGAAGTTAACCGTCACTGTGATGTCCTGGTCCTGCTAAGACAATAATAAGTAACATCAAAAAGATAAGGAACTATTATTTTGAAGACAGAGAAGAAAATTTGTTATTATTCAGGTTTCTTCCCTGCTCTTAATTCTACCTGTCCTTGAAAGCAGACATGATCCAATCTCTTTCTTGGATGAAACTGTGCTAAAAGTAGTACACTGGTGAACGATGCAGTAATATTCATATCTAATTTTTACTACTCATTCAGAAATATTAGAAACTCAACTTAATATGAACATCTATAGGTAAGTAAAATCTAGTAGCTGACACTGTCCTAGAGAATTATACAAACAGAAATGTAAGTATATTTATAATTAAACCTTGGCCACTGGACATTTCTAAAACGACTATATAGCTTTATTTTTGCAACACTTTCCTGTCAACTAACATACGTTAAAACACATCACTCAATGATCAGTTTGTCTCAGCAGAAAAGGATCTGAACCTTTTTTCAAAGTCTGGCACCTTGATTTTATTTGAAAATATGACAGACTTGAGGATTAATCTAAAAAATGAAAAAATATTATGTAGGTCTATGGAAGATTTATCAATGTAATAGTGGTACAGAATTGGGCATACCTGCAGTCTACTTGAGATGAAAGGTAAGACACTCATGAGATCAAGAAATGCAGACATTGGAAGCAGAGCTATAAGTGGTACTAGGAAAGACCAAAATGCCTTCAGAAATACAACCATAAATTAAAATAAATTTATATTTCCCAGAAAAATGGAGTCCAGGGATACTGGGCTGTATTAAAACCAAAACTACTGTGCAATGTTCACAGTTAAAAAAGTCCACAAGAATATTATTACTGTAACAGCAGGATCACTGATTCAAAAGCCATGAAAACACTAATCAAACTGTTTATGAGAAACATTTTCAAATATTTATTTTTTTTATGCTGCTGAGAATGTCAGCAGCGCTGGAAAGAAGAGTTGGAGTCGTTTACCTAAATCCTACTAAAACCTCCCTTTCTTATCACTGCCTGCCATAACATACGTTCAGAAACAGTCCTGGGAGCTTTAGGACATTTGATACTAAGAGACACTCAGTTTAGATGCTTCAAGAACTGGAAAACAGATAGATCTGGACCACACTGCACTTTAGGCTCCAAGGTTCGTTCATCTTTAACCATTATACTCAATAAATTTCAATAAATTAAATTTAATTGAAAACTTCCTTCTGGTATCCAGTACTATACATAAAAATTAACTGTAGCCATAAAGAGTGACAACTTTTTTTTTTTTTTACTCTATTTACCCAATGAACCAAGAGGTTAAATATTTAAAAAGCCTATGCTTTTGCTTTCAGTTAGCAGAGGCTTGCTACAGACTTGATAAAACTTCAGTAATGATTTCTAAAACTCCTGCCTACATGCAGCTGAAACTAAACAGGACAAGTGCAATTCCATGCTGGGTTTTCCACAAGAATTGAAAAACAAGCAGCCTCTTTCTCTGTCAGGGAGATGTTTCAAGTTCATTTGGAATAGTAGCTGGGCAGGAGAAATAAAAAAAAAACCCTAATCCTGGACTTGCCAACCATGACCTGAAAGAACTGGCTGGGCTACCATGCAAATATGTAGAAAATAGGATGGCATTAAATTACAAAGCCGGTCTTTAACAAACACAGTTTGTATGTAATCTTCCTTCTTACATTGAAACATCACCTGCCACATTTTGTATGTGAAACAGACAACACTCAATTAACGAAGCAAGATCTAGTTTTTTAACTTGTTTATCTAGCAGACTCTGAACAAACCCTGCTCTCAAGAATTAAAAATTCCATAATGCTTTTTGATGTGAGGTTAATCATTACAAGAAGTCAATTACATAACAACAACAGAAGAAGTATATAAATTGTTTCCTTATACTCCCATTTTGCAAGTGAAACTAAGGTTAAGTGTATTCACTAAGTGTGAAACTTCAGATGAGATCATACTGCTTACTGTACATGACTTGATAAACTCAAAGCAGAGCTGCTATTAACTCCATTGAAGCCATGAGTATCCAATATTCTTAATCATCAAATCAATGCTTTCTATGTTATAATTCCCAAAATTCAGAAGCTCTGATTAGTATGCACTTCTGAAGAATTTTATTTCAGCACCTTCAGCTTCTGTAACATCAGACAAACTGTCAGAGACAGGGACATAATCTGGATTTTCATTGAAGTGTTTCTTTGTCCTACATAACAGACCATCTCTTCTTTTACTCTATTTTACTTTTACTCTATTGTAACCATCACACGATTTTAATCTTCTGGAATGAAGATGTGACACAGAACTACTTTAACGTATTAAATCTCTCACACTAAACAAACTAAAAGAAATAAAGGTTTAATGCATAAAACTCCTCAGAATATTCACTGTTTCAAGAACACATTTGATATTCTCTTAATACTTTTTATATGGCTGCTGCTGCTTCTTACAGAATCATTGTGTGACAATGTCTGACTTCATAGCAATTATCCATTCAGAAAGACATAAGGCCTTATTACGCAAACAGTAACTAAGAAAAAAGCATTGTATAACTGTCCTCTACCCTGTACAATTCTTACAGAAAGATATCTAGTTTTCAGATATGTAGCATGCTTTCTTTATGAAATCTATCTCCCATGACTTTTAAACTAACAATGCACACTTGAATTCATCAACACCTGACCAAATTTTTATGTTTAAAATGATTGCACAAATTGCTGACAATAAAAAGAACTCAGTGAGAGGTAGACAGACACCAAGTCTGATTACAAAAAACAGGCCACTTTATGAGCTGATTAGAGGTGCCCAAACTTAAGGTTAATGTTCACTTGTAATCTCTGTACATCACCAAATATGTTTGTAAAGAACCAGCCCTATCTAAAAATTGACAAATGAAAACATTAAAACCTTGTTGAATGTTTTCCCCTGATGAAGTTGGTAAGCATTTACCAAATATGTTCAGAGAAAACAATATAGTCTTAAGAGGGTTAATTTAGCCTGTCCTAACTGTGTCAGAGAATACTATACTTCAGCGGCAAAATCTCTGTGCTTTAAATTATGCAAATAGGTTAGGAAAAGTAATTTAGAATACAGAGAGGAGCAGTTCCACAGCTACAAGCTGTGTAATTAGATCTGTACTCTGCAGTTCAAAGCTAGCTCTGGGCTATGTAGACCTAGTGCTGAAAGTGTCTGCTGCTTCTCTCCTGAAACCAAAGCTTTTAAATAATAGAAAATACACAAGAAAGGACAAAGCAAATGTTTCTAGCTAGGTTACCTCCTCAGAATTTTCTTTAAGTATGAAACAAATCAAACGTTTTAACTAAAGACCTAAAGACTTTGTTAAGAGTCACAACAGGAGGTGCTTGCATTCCCTAAGCGTTGCATATTCTAGGTTATAATCTTTATGAAACACCATCACCAAAGCACTGAAAAGCATGCTATTATTCAAAATAGCTATGAGAACTAGTACTTTTCTGTTATCAGAGACACACAACTAGACCATAGTATGACTTACGTTTTCACTTAGAGGAGCAACAGAAAACACACTACTCATACATGTAACAAAAATGTCTAAAATAACTCATGAAAATGTATAATCAGGTACTTGAAATACCTTTTTTCTGCCTTGGACAGTAAAGATGTTTGCACTAACTTTTGCTACTGGAAAACGCATCTTTCCAACTAACATTCTCTAGGATAATTTCAAAACAGTGCATTCATCTTTTCAGGGAAACACACTGACTCCACTCATTACGGTGCTGGTCATTCGAATGCTTGAGTTCAGTATTTCTGTGTTACTTAACACCTCCTCTGGAGTACAGAAAGCCTTAGGTTTTGCCACCCATTTTGCATCACATCTTTAAAAGAAATTAAGATGAAACAATGAATTTATTTAATGCAACGTCGGTACTAGTTATGTAGTTAAGAGACAAGTATATACACTTTATTTTAGCTGCAAGACATTGTTTGGTTTCACCCAGCTAAATCCTTATGACATGTTCTTTTACATGGTATACAGTTCTTGACCTGGGTATTACTTCTACTGAAATGAACAGTTAGGGATATGGATCAACAGATTAATCTACTCACCATTTTCTCTGAAACCTCTTCCAAATATTTTCTCAATTCCTAATGAGGTTTCAACATTTCTCCCCAAGGAGTGCTGACTGCAACTATTTATGTTAAAAACATCATCCTTTGCACCTCATTATACAGAACCATCTCCTAGACTAAGTACAAATCACTGCTGTCTAGCCTCATTCTAACGAATAATAAAAATGTTTCTCTCTTCTGTTGTGATTTATCCCCAACTGCAAGATACAGTTCAAAATTCCAGTGCCTAACATTTACAGAATGAAAAGTATATTCCATGTAAAATATAAATGAGAAAACACACGCATCTCACTAATAGCTCTTGATCAAAAATACTCACTGCAAACCCAGAATGCCTTGATTACCAGATCTAAGTGATAGCATGACAGTGTATAAATGTGGTTTCCTCTTAATCTCACTAATATCATATAAGATCACTATCCAGAACTAGTAACTAAAAGAACAGCAACGAAGTATATAAAGTAAGAGATTTTTATAAGATGACCTATACTAAAGCCTAAAATGTTTAATGTAGAAATCTTGCTTTTATTTTAGCAGATTTTTGTATTTTGCGTATTAAAGTTTTTTTCTCTGCTATTAAATAAGGTTCTGCATTAAAGTTCTGTATTAAACACCACCGTGAAAATGGAAAAAGCTGCATAGGCTGTGTCACTTACCCAGGCAACAAGAGAATTTGAATTTATTTTCTAATTATTCTAATTCATTTTCACACATCTTGTATTTAAAAGAAATATTGATATAATCTGCATGTTTTATTAGGATATTTTACATTGCAGAACACTGAAGGGTTACTAAGTGCCTACAAACTAGTTGTAATGAGGCATTCCATTATCCTTCCTTTTCTATAGTAGATTCTTCACAATTTAAAAGCGGACTGCATTTACTCATCATATAAAATTAAATAATGGTCATTAGAATACGGGAGTTTTCACTGAAGATTGAGAGGTCAAAAAAGAAAAAAAAAATTAAAATCAGCAAGAGTCACCATTAAAACATCTCTGCATTCAACAGAAGTATTTAGCAAACTGACGAAGAACAAAGCTACACAAAACTATACAGGATTTTAACAGAAAATATTAACTAATAACAATGACTAAGAAATCCATAATGCTGCATCAACTAATCACTACTGTAATGTGATCTATTTTGAGCTCTTAATGGATTACCATTAATTGTTCTGTGCAGTTTTGACTTAATTGGTCACTTAAATAAATTACTTCTGATTATCCCTGTTTAAACAAAAAACTAGGATTTTTGAAAAGACCTGTACAGAATCTAATTTAAAAAAATAATCTATTTAACATAGCTATTTATCTGATTATATTCCTATTTAAATATACAATCTTTTAAGGGTAATAACTCCTATTTAGTTTACAGATATTTTTACCATCATAATGTGCACTTGCTCATTTATTTATCTGTAATAATACTACTTTTTAAAGACATCTCTCCTAGAATTGCAAATTTTGTATTTCTTTTAATGAGGACATGTATTTTTTACTTAAGATGTGCCCACTCCAATGAACAGCATATTGTACAGTCCCATCTAATTTTTACTATTGCTCCTGGAATTCTATGTAAAAAGCTATGCTAAAGACATTATATTGGAACTACTTTCTTAACTTTCTTCCTATCTGCTCTTCCTTAATTTAGCCTTTTGTGTTCTAAATCTATCCATAAAAAAGGCTCTACTATCACACACATTTTGAAATACTACAATCTTTCTTATTCTTTATTTTCATTTCTCTTAGGGTTTCTTTCTTGATGCACCTCCTGCTCTGTCTGCTCTGACTTGTTACGGTCTTTATTGATATAACTATATTCTTAATATAAACTTAATTGCTCCTGGTTTTATTATTTTCCTTTCTCCTTGTCTTTCTTCTCCCCTTGATTTATATTTTTCTAGCAAAAGTTCTCCTTTTTTAAATACAGACTTTTAAACACAGAACTTGTTCAGAATCTGGAACTCCATCATTTCATGGTCACTGCTGCCAAGGCTTCTTCCTGCATTCACATCCCCAACCTATCCTTCTATTTCTGTAAGTACAAGGTCTGGCACAGCATCAACCCCCACCAGCTCCTCAATCATCTGTGCTACAAAGCTGTCATCAATGCACTCCAGAAAATTACTGGATTGCTTTTACCCTGCTGTATTCCCCTCCAGCAGATACTGGGGTGGTAAAGTCTCTCTGGAAGACCATCACAGGGAACATGAGGCTCCTTGTTGTCTGAAGAAGGCCTCATCTACTGTGTTCCTTATCAGTGGGTCTAGAGGAAACTCCCACAATAACATTGCTCATGTCTGCCTGCTGGATAATCCTCTTCCTAAGCTCTCAGCTGGCTCACCATCCATCCTTAGGCAGAACTCCAGGTACTCCTGCTGTGCTTTCACATGTGATTAAGTTTCCTGCCATCCTGGTGTGACCTTGCTCAAGAGACTGTTACCACCACTGCAGCACTCAGTCATGTGAATATCACATCACATCTCTGATCTCAATATGATCTTAGCTCAGCAACTGGATGCAGATGTCCAGTTTCTCCGTTTTGTTCCATATGCTGCATGTAGTAGTGCACAGGCATTTCAGAGAGGCACTCAGTTATGCCCATGCAAAACATGACACTTCTGTCACTATATAAAAATGAAAGATATAGGGGTTTGGTGTCGTTGCCATTCAAACTTATGGATAAAACAGTTCTGGATGCATAAATTTGACATTAAGCCTCTAGATTTAAAATAGAAGACTCTGACGATATCAAACCTTTACAATGAAGAACAGCCAGTGTGTATGCAGCTGGACTAGTGGGAGGGTGCTTCTGAGTAAAAAGTACTTGCCCATATGAAACTTCATGACTCTTCCTCTCTACATATACAACAGTTATACACATCTTCCACTAATGTATGCTGACTGGTACATCTGGTTTCGTTTATATTAGAGAGTTCTACATTATTAATTACTTTTAAAATGGCAAGAATGTATGTGTACAATCTTAGTTTATTATATTTTGAATTGTATCAGATGGCCTATAAAATAAATGCTCAGTTACGGAATCAGTGCTTAAATATGGATTCTGGATACTAAAGGAAACCTGTTTCAGAACAGTATAATGGGATCTATGCTATCTTCAATTTGTAGCATTAGCCAACTGTATTGCAAAATGCAGAAGAAAAATGAATAGAGTTAAAGTGAAAGTAGAGGGCAAACTATTCAATAAGACAGACAACCAAACAACATTTTACTGTATCCTATAGGTAGTAGAAATTATTCTGAATTTTAACTGACAGGCTAGAAATGGTAATAGCAATATCTATTCTTGTACAGAAAATTAAGCAATAAAAGCTAGTCTATTAATATGCAAATATATGTCATTAGGCAGTTAACAATCACATTTTTGCAGATGTCAATGGACTTGAACGACAATTATTATTAAAAATTATAAGCAGCTTTGAGCGGCATTTTTTTTTTTAGAAAAGTAAGATAACACAGTAATTTCTTTCAAGCATTTCCCCATGTCCTGTTCTGACATTAACTATTTTTACTTTGTACAATAAAATATTTCTACATTATAATATTTTAAACTTCTGACATATATTGCTCCAGAATATGATTTGTCATGTCTACTGAATCTCTTCTTGTGTTTCCAAAACTGTGCATACTTGTATGTATACCATCCATAACACGAAAAAATAACCCAGAAGTCAGTAGTGAGAAGCAGATTCTATTCAGTTTTACTGAAGGAAAGGAATATAGAGGATACTGGAGAAATCTTAATATCTATTCTCATTCCTTTTACTTACATAAAAAGATTAAGAAAATTGCCATGTCAACCTCTGTATCTTTTGATTTTGTATGGTAATGGAAATAAACCTACTAAACAATTAAAGAACAGAACAGTCAGGTCTTCCAGCTTATTTCTTGTCTGTACTAATTTAAAAACATAGGCCATTATCTAGATATCCAGATTCTTTTTCTCCTAATCAACAGGTTTTATTCATCAGAAAATTGAAGAACTGCCTTCAAGTATAAGCAATGTGGAAGTTAAAAAATTTATGAAGAATTTAAATTATGCAATACTTGGCAAACAGTGGTAAACTGCACTAGAATAATTATAATGTCCCTCATAAATCCATACCTTATATACCTAGCCCTTCTCAAGATATCCTCTCCTATATAAGAATATTCTAAATACATCAGAGTATATAAATATTAACATATTCTGGAGTCATCTCTGTAGTAACCACAAAGAAAACAATCAACACCACAGCACTACATATGCGAGAAATCTCATACTCTGGAATGTGAATAGAAGTATAAAGTCAAAAGGAATTTCTTAGTGTCTTGATAAGAATATTTATTTCCCATCCTCATGGATTTTTCAAAATAACTTATTTTCTGTAGCATCCTATATTACGGTACATTTCAAATTAAAACCCAATAATGACATTACGACTGGATTCTCTGTAATATCTGTTAAAAAGTCTGTAATAGGCATAAGGTCTTGGCGGACAGTAGTTATGCTACATTTTGAGAAATATACAGAAGTGCTGACACTAATCAGGAAGTTTATTAGTTCATACTATCTATTTTGTTAAATAAATTAAGCACAAAGACCTGTTTCTTTTAGGGCTACAGAGCAAGAATTTTCAAAAGCTTTGGACTGCTGACAATCCTCAACATGTCTTCTGGAGTATCATTCATCCTTGCCATTAAATTCTTACTGGAGAACAATATGAAGCTGGCAGGGATCCACAGATTTAACTTCCTACAATCTTCTAGACCATGATCTGCTGTCCTATGTTTGAAAAGCAGCTTTTTTAACATAGAGATAAGCAAAAGTCATCTCATTAGGCTGCAAGACTGGTCAAGCTGCCCCTTCCACACTTGTAAGCTGTGCATCTGTAAGTTAACACTATTATTTCATTCAAATATAATTTTAGGCTATGAAAAGTTACTAATTAGGAATTAAATTTGATTTTTTGTTTCAGTGATTCAATGTTCATTTATACTATCAGAAGAATAATTCTAAACAGTAGCACTTGCTACCTGAAACACTTGTATTACCTATACCAACATGATTATGTAGCTGTGCAAGACTACAGACAAAAGCTCATAAACTCATAATTAATGGAAAGATTAAATTAGTCTTTTTGGTCTACATATATTGATCATGAACACCTGAGTACACATATACTGACAAGCTACTATGTAAATACAAACATATATATAAAAATTAGCATAAGGTACAGAAATACAGCACACAAATATTTAGAAGACTACCTACTTGAAGAATAATGGGTTGTTACGGCATCCCTTTCCAGTAATTTCCTCAGCTTTCCATATAGACAGCTGACAAGGTATTAAATGTTTAAAGCCAGATTTGACCAGAAAATGCAAAGGAAAATACTACATATGTACCATTTGACCATAACACGAAACATCTGGTATATAACTTTTTTTGAAGTGCATCTTCTACACAGCACATCAATATAGTATTTTTAATTAAAGTAAGATACAAAGTTTTACTTATTCAGGCATAGAATTATATTAACTATTATATCCCTAAAATTGTAAAAGGCAGTTAATGTGGAAATGAAGTGCATAAATAAATGATGAAGATGCAGAACATAAAAATAGTGCACAGTCACTGAATTAGTTTATCTACGATTTTCTTAAAAAACCCATACAAACGGGCCCTAATTGTGCAAAAAACTGCAATAGAAATAGTACAGAAAACTATCCAAAGAATTCAAGCTTTCTCTTAATCAGCTAACACAGAAATAAGATTCAAAATCATCAACCATAATCCACATATTCTGACAGATCAATTACCTTCTGTATTTGTGCATTTTTATATATCTACATACATGTGTACATATATAAAATAGAAACAACATATACATGTATATATATGCATATATATGCAAATAAGCTACACCAGGTGATACAGAAGAAGCCATCTGTACAGATATAGAGTTACGAAAACTCAGACTGAAATAAGCTCTTTATGCTGTAAGATGGAAGTCTAGGAAAAAAAGTCCTATCTAGATAGAGAATACATTTTAACAAATCCAGTAACTTTTCAGAGTTAATTATCCAAAGTGTGGTATAAACACTATTCCGCCCAGAAAAACTACTAGCACAGGCTTAATTCTCAAGGTACTGTCAGACAGACCTCTGAAGAAAATACTGGTCTATTAAATCTTATCTTATGACACAGCTATAAAAGCATTGTCAACAGCTGCAGTAACTAAGCTTATTAAACTTTTATCTTCACACAGCTTCTGCAACCAAATAACCGCTGGAAAAATGATAATAAAGAAATTTAATCCATCATTTTTACAGATGAAATTAATACCTGTCAAATTCACTTCTGACAATTTAATATAATAGATTTAAAATACCTACTCTGTTAATTTTTTAGTTTAAGATAGCATTGCAAGAAAAGCAAGATGACACTTCTTAGTCCTGTAACATTCAAGTCAATTATTGTAAACAGAGAACAATCACAGACAAAGTGAATTCTTTATGTGCAATATATAGCACAGAACCAGTTTTGATTATATGAATTCAAGTGTAACTTGTTTCTGATCTGTGACATCAAAACCTATGATTTAAAAGAGTATGTTAATTCTAAAAAGGTTGCTCTGTCTCCACTGGTTTATAGGCCCTAAAGCCTGGTCTGCTCAAGTTAACCAGAATTGTTGCTAAATATGTAGGAATACTACTACTGCATTCAATTTTGGATGTTGCAGTGAGGTTTTCAACAGAATCACAAAATCATAGAATTGTTAGGGTTGGAAAGGACCTTAAGATCATCTACTTCCAACCCCCCTGCCATAAGCAGGGACACCACACACTAAACTATGTCGCCCAAGGCTCTGTCCAATCTGGCCATGAACACTGCCAGGGTTGGAGCATTCACTACTTCCTCGGGCAACCTATTCCATTGCCTCACCACTCTCACTGTAAAGAACTTCTTCCTTATATCTAATCTAAACTTCCCCTGTTTAAGTTTAAACCCATTACCCCTTGTCCTACCACTACAGTCCCTAACAAAGAACCCCTGCCCAGCATCCCTGTAGGCCCCCTTCAGATATTGGAAGGCTGCTATGAGGTCTCCATGCAGTCTTCTCTTCTCCAGGCTGAACAGCCCCAACTTCCTCAGCCTGTCTTCATACGGGAGGTGCTCCAGCCCTCTTATCATCCTCAAAATCCAGGTTCTTTGCAATGGACAACCTGGCATCTTAGGCCACCAGAAAAACCCTTCCCTGCATGTTGAAACCCCTTCCTGTAAAGCCATGATGTCTCCTCCGTATTTATATACTGATACCTTGAGCCTCAATACCCACACAGACAGCAAGAGCAATGCTGTTGGTGCAGAAGAACCATAGAAAGATGTCAGAACTTCCACTGAACAGTCTGGTTTTTGCTAGGAACTGAAAACACCAAACTCAGTGAGAAAATGAACTTTTGAGGATTTTCACTGACTACTAGACCTAGTGGAAGAAAAGTTAAACCAGGCAATACGTCATCTCACAGTTACACAGAAATCTCTCAAAAGCATGGGGAAAAACTGACATTAATTGTCTTAAAAAGGAAAAGAAGTTTTGGAAGACAGGAGAATGCCAAAGGTACTCCAAGCTGAAAACTGTAATAAATAGCCAAACTGGCAAATAAGGAAATTGCATTAGGTAAGCAACCAGGACTTAAACTTGGGTATCTGTGGCTGAAGACAAGTAGAGTAGCAGAGTATTGGAGGTCAGACAACAAAACCATACAGGGAAATAAGATTTGGAGAGTAAATACAGAAGACCTGCTGAAACACCACCAAGGGCAAAGAGAACACAGGGACTTCTTTTGAAGGTTTAAGTAATATCAAAGAGAATCAGCTATGAGGAACAAAAGAAATAAGAAAAGGTTGCAGAAACAGACAAGATGAGTAGTCTGGGGAATGTGGCAAAAACAAGGGAGTTTTATGACTGCAGTTTGAGGAAATACTTCCTCTGAAATCTTTCAAAGAACTCCAGCAACTCTCCTAATTCTTAATGCAAGAAATTAACAAGATCCCAAGAAATCTTATACAATTTCAGATTTTTACTTTTGACAATTTTTGACAATTAACAGTAAGATTCTAACAAAATTCATAACTGCATAAGTATTTAAGAGGTGACGGGGACAATGGGAGAAACATATGATCATCTCCCAGTAACCAAGGTAATAGGATAAAACAGCAAAGGGTCAGCAGGAGATATAATGGATGTGAACCTGTACAACAACAGCAAAGATCAGAGTCAAAAAGAGTTAATTCCATAGGATACTAACTTAAGCAACTCAACCTTGGCAAAAAGCAACAGCTCCATATCCTTTAGATAAAGAGATTTAATGTAAAGTTAAAATTTACATATGATTTGTTTCAGAGGAAAAAAAAAACAAACCCACTATAAAAATACTGTTATTTCTCAAAACTCCTAAAACCGTTGCTATTTCTCAAAGCATAACATGACAAAGGGGTTTTCCCCTCATATATTGTGAAGATGAAGTGAGCATGCAGTTTCCTAAACAGGATAGTAATGCAATGTTTCAATTTGTTATAAAAATTATGTTGACATATATGGCCTTCATTCACTGTCTTCATTGCTTTCACGAGGTTCTCTACAGGCTGCCTCGGAAAAGTGCTACCTGCTCCCCAGAAATTGTTGCCATTAGATGCCTATCTCACAGGGCTGTAAAGCATGAAGAAGCTTTTTCAGCTCTGTAGCTGAATTAAAGCTGTCAGTGTACGTGGCCCGCTACCAGTGACTGCCTGACAAGAGACAGCTGTAATCACTTTGAGGGAATGATAATTTTCAGTGACTGAGCCTTCACCCAGTCTTTAAGGGAACAGCACACAAGAAGATAACTGCTGGCAAAAATATCTGCAACTGAGTGTGGAGTCATAGTCTCTGATGAATGGTATGTAAGTTCAGGGTTTTCTTCTCTTTGTTTAAAGAATCTTTTGTTTATTAAGAGGTAGAAATAAAACTCCAAAAGCATAAATCAGTCTGAGAGGGTCTAACATCTTCTCAGATAATATCAGAACATAGCAAGTTTGAAGTATGACTTGAAAACAAATATTCATCAGCTAATATCGAGCACAGAAGGACAGACCCAGGAAAGCAGACTGATCAGCATGAGAGGTTCGCACTTAAAGCAGTGTTAAGAGGTAGGATCTGACAGAGAAAACTCCTAATGAAGATCTACATTGTTAGTAATCCTACAAAAAGAGCATACTGACTTACAAAGCACTTGGAAACCTTTGGGACATTTTGGATCTTAATTCTTCAATCATGATAAAAAGTACCTG
Source organism: Nestor notabilis (assembly GCF_000696875.1). Taxonomy (NCBI): domain Eukaryota; kingdom Metazoa; phylum Chordata; class Aves; order Psittaciformes; family Psittacidae; genus Nestor; species Nestor notabilis. The sequence goes on along the minus strand of NW_009931524.1, from coordinate 54,785 downwards.
TAACAAGACCCCTAGAAAACTCAGCAGGGCGAGCCATCTATCATTATACCTTTCCTGAAGTTAAACAAGAGGAGAATTATGCTATAAGACAAATGTTACAGTTTCAGCTGCATTTGGTAATTCAAAGTGAAGCCTACAAATGAGATATCTCATTAGTTTGAGCAGATGGATCAAAATTAAAGGCTGAATCACCAACTCTTAATTTCCCAGTAGCCAGGAAGAGCTTGAAGTCTTGCAGAGGATGAATGTTGAAAAATCAACATAAAAAGCTTCTCTCCATCTGTCAAAACACATGCCTGTAGAATGCAACTACCTCCTAACAGCCTTAGTCTTAAAAAATGAAAACATATATACATCTATTAAAAACACTTCTGTCAAGCATCACATTGTAACCTGTAATATGCCAGGGACACATCAGCATGACTTCCATAAGAGTAAATTATTTGGTTCTGGCATGGTAGAATTCTTTGAAAATCAGTTAACAGTAGATAAACAATGTTGAATTTCATTTATTAAGACATTCCAAAGACTCTGCTAAAGAATCTTAAGGGACAACACCGTGAACGTTTGATGGCCACTGGAAGGTGTACATTAACTCGCAGAACTTCAGAAGAGGAAAAATTTTTTTCTCTAATTCTGGTATTGCCTTCTTGTGCTTCAGAACAAACCAAAATAGGTAGTTTTTTGGCTCTCTGGAGCACAGCTGATGAGATCTGTGTTTGTCATACATTACAGCCTGGATAATGATAAAATTCTAACTGCATCTTGAATTCCATACAGATATACAACTGCTGTAGAACTTTTTTTTTCTGAAGTATTGGGGGAGAAGGTGGAAATACATCTTTCTAAGAAGAACATTTAGAAATAATCACTGCTTTGTTAAAAAGCAAACAACTTTGCACACATAGAGCATGATGGCAACAGACTATGGTGAACGTGGACACAAGTTAATGGACTTCTTAAAACTAAGAAAAACAGAAGGTGTTGATAACTTTGAAAGATCAAAGACTATTCTCAAAATTGTGGAAAGACACTAAAGAAAACTTTCCTAGTGTAATACTCATGATATTCATCTTCCACTATGGTGCAAGCAGCTAAATGCAGTTATACGGACATGACTTTTTTTTTATTGCACTTTCTTAACATCTGCAGTTGGTTTAAAGATTAGACAGATCATTTTTTCATAGCATACTCAATAAAAGGAAAAATTCCTAATTTTTAGTGTGTGGTAAAACACTACATACTGTAATTAACTGTATTGTGCAATGATCTGATATGCATGATTCTGCATTGTTAAAGTCAGTATACCAGTGTTTGTATACTGTTTATTTCAGAGTATGAATTTTTGTTCCATAACTATCATAGAATCAACTAGGTTGGAAAAGACCTTTAAGATCATCAAGTCCAACCAATACCTTAGGACTGCCAAGACCACCACAAGACCAATATGTTTTAAATACACAGAAGGGAAGTCCAATGTAACCAGAAGGTATTTAGGTGTGTATTTAAGAGTGTTCTGCAACACAGCAGGAAACATTTTCAAGCAAAGAAAATGCTTAACATCTAAGATCAATTGAATCAAATTAACCAAAGCATTCTGAAATCAAATCAACACTTTTATAGCAAGGGAAACCACAGACACCGTATGTTTGAAAATACACTCCTTATTTGGCTGTTGGTCTGACACTGAATTTTCAGAAATTGAGACCAGCAGCAGAGTCCGCCGCTGAAACTGTAACATTAAGTAGACTACAGTTCTTTACTCGATCTCTTTCGAAAGAAAGAAAATGCTCGCGCATACAGCTCCTAGTACAAGAACTAAAACTGTTCTCAAGGAAAGCTAAAAAACCACCTCCTGCTAAAATTAAACATCTTATTGTACTTGAATTTGTAAAAATAATATTATATATGTTTTTAGACAATTTTTTCCTCAATGTGAAGAAAATGGGAAAAAATGTGCAGTACGTATGCTGGAACAGCATTTTTTGAGAATCCAAGATATGTTACTTATTTAGACATACTGATTTAAAGAATCTGCTACTCGTAGGTTTATCTACAGCAAGTGAAAATACACAAAATCATAACAAGAAATGAAAGATAAGAAACTAACATACCTCAATGCTAGTTATTTGGTAAGGTATGTGCATAATTGACAAGGAGAAGAAAATAAACTAAAGTGCCCTTGGTGCTACCAACAAATTTTGTTAACAGTCTTCACACGAAAATATCAGCATTTCCATATCTTCATGAAATCGTCATGAAAGTTTTCTGAATGTAACAAACAGTAACTGATATCAACAAGAGAAGAGAAGTGGAAGAATGGTGTTAAAGCAGGGGAGCAGGAGGAGTAAGAAGTTGTTGCTGGAGTATTTCCACCCCCTGAAGTCATAAACCAACTGTTCATCTTTCAAAAAACTCCACAATCTGCATTTTATGTGAAAAGAGGAAAACGTGCAATTCTTAGTGTGACTGTGTGGGAAAGTTTCCCTCTTTTATATGTAAGTTATTTAATTAAAAGCCTTTTCAAGGATCACAGTGCACTAGCACACTAGCATTTGCTCCTGCTCTGAACAGGTGCCATACCTGCTACAACTACTCCTGCTTAAACTGCTGTGTTGTGCAAAGTTCTAGCAGAAATGAGACATCATGTGGGAGTGATGCAGGAGCACCATATCAACAAACTGATAAAACTATTCAGGCAAATGAATTAAGCCCTTAATCTTATGGAGGGGAATATAAGGCTTTAAAATTCACTGCAGAAACCTCTATTTTAAAGCAAAATGAAGGATTACTTCCTTTGAAAATAAAACAAAATACAAAACCAAGGATATTTCAAATGACAGATGCTGAGCCATTGTGCACCATACCTTCAACACTGCACGATTTTCATCCCTCATCTCTAACAGGAGATACTAGAATTTGATAGATACAGGAAAGCCTAAGAAATAACTAAGTGCTGCATTTTTCATTCTTTTAATCATAAATGTACTTACCAGTAAGGTCTCTAAAGCACTGACCTACTTTGCCTAGTCATTTTTCAAAAAGTGACATATATATACATTAATTACTTTAAGGGATATGTAAAGTACCAAGCATTTTCACCTTAGCTAGAAGCTAACATCATTTAGCCTGGTTAGATTTTCTTGCATGCTGTTTTTATAAAGTGTCAAGATTACAGATGACCTCTGAAGTAACATATCTCAAAATAATTTAAAAATCTCTTAATCTATAATTGTGATGATCAAAACTAATTTCATTATATGTGTTCTGAATGCAAACCAAAGCAGAAAATAAATACCTGGTGTCCAGCCATTATTTGCTTCAGCACATTTTCATAACATACTTCATCCATATGATTCAGTTGCTGCACCTGAAAAACAAACATCATATTACATATTAAACACATTTCTGTCTTTCAACTACATATATCAAGCAATTTACAGTGATCCACCAATGAAAAAATGTCATTATGTAATTAAATTTACAATATACAGATTCCCATTCTTAACAATATCATTTTGGTATTCTTAAATTCACAAGCAGAAAATGAAAATAAATAGACAAAATATGAGTAAGGGCAGTGGATAGAAAATTTATTGCATGACTTTGTTGGCGTTTTTATTGACCAGAGAGATGTAACCCAGTTCTATTCTTTTAAATTATCTGTTTCATATTAAGGAATCTTACTTCTACAGGATATTGATGAAATATCCATTTAATACATCATCTTACCTAACATTAAGTCCTTCCATTTGGTAATATAAAAATAGATTGCAGATACACATATCCAGGAAATTACTGATTGTCAGGTTTTTTGTCAGAGATATTTTTTTTTTTCTTCACAGTTGGGTCATGCATGGGAAACAGTGGGAGTACTGTATACAGAGTTTCTACTTATGGATAAATAAAATGTTTCAGGAAGGTTCCAAAATAAAGACTTCAGTTGAAATAAAAAATATTCTTACAGCTGAAGATTTTTTTTCTATTTCTTTCATGCAACACAATATAAATAGCATGTACCTACTTGATTGCAGCTTAGGATTAAGGTTGTAACAAATAAAAATAAATAAATGAAGTCCAAAATCAGAGCAATCACTCCATTCTTCATTTGTGCATTCATCTTTTACAACGAAATATTTTGACACAAAGAAATGTTTACAAGAGCAAAGCATGTAAAAACTTGAAAATGGAAATTTAGTACTTGGAGTTATCTAGAACAGTTGAAAGTTGACAATCACATCTTTAAAACAGCTTTAGAGGGAAAAGGAGAATCCTACAAGTATAGTAATAAAAAGATGAGACAATATGGACATATGTGCAACAGACAGGTAGCCAGTCTAATTATTCTGAAAATGAGAGGTCAGCATTTTAATTAATTATTTTTTAAAATAATAACAAGTAAAAATCATGAAGGAGAAACATACATGGGCAGTGCATAAACATACATGAGGACACATATATGTACATACATACAAAGGTAACTTTATATATTCTTTGCATTTATACCTAAAGAGGAAAACATAAAAATGCACGAAGAAAAATAACTGACATTAAAAAAAAAAAAAAAAAGACATTAACAGACCTCTGACTGAAAAGCCAAACTTTAGCCTTGGCCCCATATGCTCTAAGAGTTTCAAAGTACAAAATTTTAAGAGCTTCCCTGGCTAACTTCTATGCATAATAAACACACCATGATGTTCTTGCCTTTGAAAGCTTGACTACAGTTTGCACACGATTCCACACATCACTAATCAGCTCCAATTTTGCGGAAAGCTTTTTGGATAAAGGATGTCAGAAAGCTGAGGCAAAACATCTACCTAGAGTAACTAACAGTCTTCTACTTCTTTGCAACTCATTAATGTGGATATAAACACAGCATTGATTGCATTTGCTGATGTTCTGCAAGAATTCTTTTTGATTCTGTGGGTTCTTACATAGCTTTCCTCCTCTCACGTAGACCAGAAGGATGTTGATATTACTACTTTTGCAGCTTTAGCATTAATATGATTCTGAATGGAATCCTTTTTCAAAGAGGCTTGATACTTTTACTTTTTGTTTGCTAAAAAGCGTATGATCTTGGTTGCAAAATATATTTTACCCTACGAAATCTGTAATGACATTCTTCTGAAAAGCAAAAAGTTGTGGTTTTACCAAAACAGTCTGCCAGGTACTCCTATTTCAGAACAAATACTACCTCCTAGTATTTCCTCATCTTCACATGTTTAGGTTTTTTTTTAAAAACCTAACTGTTTAAGATTTTATAGGATTATCTGTATATCTATTTGATTTTTAAATCACAAATACATTCTAGAGTGACTATGAAGAAATAGAGTCTTTAACACACAGTGGAAATAAACTACATATTCAAAATAAAGTATTGGGAAAAGATTAAAGAAAAGCAACAGCAAGCAACAGTGAAGGTACTTGAAACAATCAATGAAGGTTAAAATATTCAAATCACAGTAAGCACCATATGGTAAACTATTCTTGTGTGTATACACTTGAAATGGCTCCCTACAGTTGTAAAGTAAGTTTCTTTCCTGCACTGCAGATGGAATGAACTACTTAACCTGGTAAAAAAGACAATGTCCATTTAAAAAAAACCTAACAAACAAAATCCCTGGTATTATCTTGATTAAGCTATGAAATTAACTTTTGATTGAAAATGTTTTGATTTCTATTAAATTAAATCATAGCAGAGTAAGATTTTCTAAAAGCCAAGTTATATAAATTTTAATTATCAGTTAGTGGGGTGCATGCAAAATCTTAAGTGTTTGTATTAATTCTAGTATTTAAAGAAGAATTACAATTTACATGTCAAGTGGCACTGCACTTATGTTTTTTAATAAGAATATTATACCTGACCATGGCCTTACTGCTTCCCAAAATGAGCAAGAGCACAAAGAGCAAAGAAGCTTATTTCGGGACCACTTCAATGTGTTTTCTATCAAATGTGGACATATGGTAGTTAATGGCCTAGCATGCTAAGGTTTTCATCAGCAGCAACTTGTATCCAACTAATATTAATGCATGTGATGGTAGTGTATATATCTGTATCTATCCCTCTCTATATATATCCAGATTTCATAAATAAATATTACATTCCTCATGCATCCTTACAGCCAAGCAAGAAGCACCAGTTTTTCTAGCAAAATGGAAAACTGAAATGAGAATATTCAGCTGTTACAGTGCGTCTGCAGTTGAGGGTGACGATTTCTCCATCAAACCAAATCTGCTAGCAAAGCAAAGGCAATGCAAAGCTAGATACCATTGTATCCAACTGCACAAAGCCTATTTACAAGATTGTAAATGAAGGAAACATGATTCTTAAAATACCTTTCAATTAGGCATATCTTTATACACAGGAAAATATGCTTCATGAAAGACCTGTAGCATAATAAACCAGTATCCTCTACACATGCATACATTAAGTACGATTCAAAACAGCAACCCTCTCTTTGGTGTTCATGATTCTTTACCTTATTGGTTGTCTTAATTCCTATAAAGGTTTGCCCCAGTGGTACAGGTCGGAAACGGCCATCAAAGTAGAATAGTCCAATGTAGGGATTGACGTGTAGAAATGTAGCCACATCAAGATAATTGGGTAATGTAGCTGAAAGGCCCAAAATCCTAATCATACTTTGCGTAGATTCAACCTATCAAAAAAACAGAAAATCTGTAAATGATCCAAGTGTTTTAAGCCAAGATATCAAGCAGAGAGTTTTAAACTATCCCTTATATAACAGTAATGTGAAAGAAGCAGTTAATGCTTTCTACAAAAGTTGAACAACAGATGTTAGTGATTATCCTGTATTGGAGAAACCAGACCACTCTGCAATTCCATCGAATCTTGCTTATTCATCTTTCTATTTTATTGTACTTTTGCCCTCCAGAAGGTTAGCAGTCATTAACTGGCTTGGAGGAACAATAGCAGTAAAATGGGCTTTATGTTAAGAAGGGGCAGTCCAATTTATAGGCAAAACTAGGACAGATAATTTGGTATTCTTTCTTAGTCCAAATCACAGCACAATTCTGAAAAGAAAGAAGAATGTAGCTCCTTAGTCTTGGCTTTTGCTTAGACCTTTTCACAACTTTCTTATACAAACTATCCTGCTCCTCTGTAACATACATATTTTTCTTTTTTTTTTTTAAATCATTATAATTTCCCAAGTGTTTGCATTGCATGCCTTCCAGTTCAACAAGGGACAGAAATGGTGCTTCATAATTCAATACTTTGTTTCACATATTATATGTATTTCCAGGTAATTAAAAAAAAAATAAAACCAGCCAAAAGACTTGAATTAAGAAAGTACTCAAGAACTTTCCCATTTCCTCTGGAACACTAAAAGCTTTGTAGGCTCACTCACAGCTTTCTCACTACATAATTATTGAGGAGCCAACTTCAAAGTAATTTTTATCGAAAGGCTGAAGCTATATATGAGGTTCTCAATATCTCATGATGGTTGGTAACTTCCACCTGACTACGTCCTAGTCAAAACTATGAAGATTTTATGTAGAATATAGATTCTGAATCACTCAGGTGTTTGACTTAAAGTGAAAGGAAGAGTCATGTAATTAAAACAGATGAATTAAAAGTTTTCAAAACGGACGATTAAAAAGTATATGAAGAGCATTCTGAAGGAAGATAAAAGACACCATACCTAACATGGACTTGGTGAGTAACAAGTGCACCAAAATAATAAATCAAACCCCAAAAGAAACCACCTCCCACAACTCCATAGACTTGAAGGAGACAAAGGAAACCACTTTGTTGCCTGGAAAAAATCTAGATGCTCAACCTATGGATGTAACCAACTAAATGACAGAAAATCTTTTGATTGACCCTTTTGCACTTATACAAAGAGCAGCTTTGCAAAAGGAAGCCCGTGTACAACAAAATCTCATATGTAAATGGAACTTTTGAGATGACTGGGATAAACAGAGATTTCATTTTAAAAAGTCTTCCATCCACTGGGAACAAAAGCACCTTGAAGAGTATAAAGAAGCATTACCATTCCTTACACATTTTTTTAATGCTGGATTTGGTGGGCTGGGGTGTGGACGAGTGTGTTGTGTTTTTCTTTTTTACTTGTTTGTTTTTTAGGGTTTGGTTTGGTTTTGCCTGGGTCCCCTGGAACATCACCTCCTTCTGCACTGACGTTGGCATTTGTGGGATACTTTCTCAAAGTTTTTTAGAAAAAAAACCACCCCTTGAATCTGAAAGAACAGTAACCACCTGCTGATATATTTATTCAGTACTTTTTCACAATCACTTGATAATAAGTACAACAAACTGAAAGTGTAACTGAACTCCCATCTTGAAAACGTTATTTGATTTTCCTAAGTTCAATAACAACTTCCTTCAAATCTCCTGAGTCTGAAAGCACCAGTTTGAAAATGTGCTCAGTTCCATCTTAAGGTAGGAAAGCATTTAAAGTATTTAAACAATTAACAAGAATTCTGCTTAATAACCATGGAAATATGAATTTTTACAGCAATTAACTGCAAACTGTTTGTTCAGAATTTTCTTTCAAAATATAAACAATGCCTAGAGAACAGTTACAGGTTACTGGGACTTGCCACTTTCAAAACCTTTGTAAAAAGAAGCCCTTTAACTTCACCGATCTGGCAGTTGGCCCTGCAGTTAAGGTGCTGATGGAAAACCCTGAATTACAACATATTACAACTCCACATGAAAACTGCAGCAGAGAGTTAACACAAACAGGTTATTAAAATTACTAACATGGATAGCGCATTTTAAAGTAAACATATTTTTGCATATTTTATATAATACCTCACATATATTTGTGCATGTGTATAATGCCTACATACTTTTTTCTCAATTTATAAATCCAAAATTTACAAATTATTTGGACAATTAAGTTTCCTATTTGTATCAAGCCACACAAATCAAGTCAGAATGCTATATGAAATCAGGCAATAATGTCTTTTGCTCTGAAGTAACATTTTGCTAGTCTTCATAATTAAATAAAAAATATTATAGCTCTAAACCATTCCATCGATTTCTCTAATTCCTTTCAAGGCCATCCAAACAACAACAAAACCCCTCTATTTTTTACCAACTACTTATATATCCAATTAGCAGCACAAAATATCAGTAATTAATATATACTTAAAAAAAAACCCAAGCAAAAAGAAGTAGAAAACATTTACCCTAAAAGATAAAATGTATCATAACAATTCTCCCAATTATTTTATGCTTACATCAAACTCAAACTGTAAGCTAAACCCCTTGTGTCTGCATATCACCACACTTACACAGACTGAGTTCTGTTTATTCTTTTAATTATACATGCCAATATCCAAAGAGCAGTGACTAAACCTGTGCTAAACATAAAAGTTAGAAAAACAGATTACCTGAATATGCAACCATAACACATACCTACATACCTTATTTTGTATTTTGTCTGTGATTATAATGCAGTTATTTATCTATTATTCAGCTATTCAAGCACTACAGATACTTTATTTTTTGTAACAGCTTTTAGAATCCTAACACATTTTTAGAAGAGTTCTCTGCATACATTTTTTCAACTACTTTTCTGATTTTCCCTTGAAAAGCAAGCATTAACATGTTTTGCTCTCAGAAGCTTCTAAACAAAGTAAGTCTTGAAAGTGTGAAGATGCCCTTTGTAAATACAGTCCATTCAAACATTAATATTTTTCTTGTGCTGGATCACTTACTATTTGCTCCTAGAAGTCCCATTTAGAGACTATGCCTTCATAATCAAGACACTGTGAACATACATTCTCTTCCTGAAATTGGAGTAAAAATTACTGAAAAGACATTTTGGATGACAAAGTTCTCTGCATCACTGGCTGGAGGTACACAGCTAATTGCATTTTCTTCAGTATTGGTACACAATCTCAAACATTTTAATCTTCACATGTGTTTAATCATTTCAGTAAAAATATAAGCACCATTTGGAACTTTCTTTGGAAAACTGAAATATCACAGTATTTGCACATCATGTTCTCTGAAAGCTTTTCTGTATTTTATCGATTTGATGTTACACTGGAAGTAAGAAATCAAATTGCCATAACTATATTTAATTGACATATCTAATTAGTATATTTAATTCAGAAGCATTCATGATGGCATGTGGAGAACTGAAAACGTGTTCACCATACACATTTGCAGAACATGATTACCACACCATGAAATTCCATATACACAGAAAAAAATAAACAGAAGATAGCTTTCGAGTACCAATTTCCACACCCAAGCATCATCTGCGTTTACACTGTAAACGATAAAGGTACAGGTATGAGAAGGGCCTCTCTAGACTGTAAATCAATCACAGCAGGATAATTTTCTTCCTAATAGGTTTTAAGATTTGCATATCATCTTATTACATTACAGCCGCCACTTGAGAGCATACGGAGTATGCATAGCGATACTCTTTTATCTGACTTCTAAAGTTCTTCCTGAACTTCGTGAACTTGGCAGTCTTCCCATTTCCATGTATTAAAATATCACATTCACAGAATGAATTACAATCAAGCTGGAAAGCATATCCCTGATTGTTCAACTCAAGCACAGAATTAAATAAAGCAGACAAGTTTATGTATTCTAATCTTTGAAGAATTGTCCACTGGTTAGAAATTAATCTGATATTCAGATGACCCAGGATCACTTTTACAGTCATCATCAGTCAGTCATATGCCCTTCAGATGTACACAAGACCAGATAAGCAGAAAATTAGACAGAAGCATTTCTTAGTTTTTAGTCTACACACCCAAGAAGACTTAGAAACTTAGTTCCTGAGTTCCCTACTCAACAGCGGTAAGAACGAAGCACTATATAAGGGGACTCACATTAGTTATTAGTTAGATACTACCCTACCCACAGTCTAAAAGTCTCAGCTTCTCACAAGATCTGTTTTCCCCGTTATTCAAAACAAGGAGAAAGAGAAGGAAAAGAACACAGAGAAATTCTAAGAACATAAAGAAAAGACTAAGAATGACTAGAAAGTTTGTTAGAATGTTTCACCAGTGTATACGTGTTTATTGAGATCTTGTTTACTATTGAATGAAGGAATTAAGAAGTTGTCCATCAGTCCACATAGGTGGTAATTTCCTAGTTTTAGGAATAAAAGTGGAAAAACCAGTAAAATTGCAAAATCAAAAGTACACAGTAAAAATGCAATTACTAATACTGTTTTGAAGATTCCACATAGGACGTTATCTGCAGCTCAAACACTCTGCACAGAATGCATTTGTCACTAGGCAACCACCTAGTTAAGTAATTTTATAAATGAGTTTTATTCTGCTTCCAATGAACCCTGAAAATACTGTGCTCTCAGTCCTCCATTTAGAACATATTTAAAAATCTAGAGGTACTGAAAAAAATGTAACCATGCAGAAAGCACTATTAGAAGCCATATTATTTTCCCTCAGTGAAATATTAAGTATGCAATACTTTGCCTTAAGAAATTACAGTCTGAATATACCTATTAAGAGATTTCTATGCCCTGCACAGTGCCAGGGTCAGTTTTTCTTGAATGACAGAATGTCTTTTCATGCTATGTTTACTGTTTTATCCCCAAACGAAGAAACAAAAAGAACTATGAACCTTTCTACAAATCAATTTGACTGCTTTACCATATTATGAAAGAACATAAAACATATGACAATCACTATTACCTTTTAAACTTCATGGATATATCACAGAAATGGAAAAATGTTCACATATCAATAATAAAAAATGACATGAAGAATGACTTCCTGACATCACTTCCATGCAAAGTAACAGAAAAGCTTCTGAAGATCAATTCAAATATCACATACATAACATTTTCCAAACAAATGGAGATTAGGTTTTTTTTCAAAAAAGTATTTTGTTTTAAAAATCTCACTTTTACACAACTACAAGGTTGACAGAAAAGATAACAAGATAGATCTAGACTCGTGTAAGGCATTAAACATATGGCTGCACAACATACTGTTTAAAAATAACATCACAGAATAGCACGAAAACATGTATTAAATTTATCACAAGCTGATGAACTAAGAGATTTTAAAGAGAACGTACAATTGAAAAAACAGCAATTAAAAAAAAGGATGTCTCTAATTGCTTTCTAAGTCTGATTCTATTCAAGAATTTTGTCCATGATATGCAGTAAATAAAAAGTAACTGGTGACAAGAAGCACAGGTGACTGGCAGAATTAATATAACTGATGCGTGCATCAGCCATACAGATAAATCTAGGTTCATGGTCCCATTCAAACTAAATTTCTTTTAACTTAGCTCATTCTAAAACAGGCCACAGCTGCAAAATGAGACACTATTCTCAGAAAACATTCTTATAGCAACAAGGGAATTCTGCAGGAACTATAAAGAGGTTTGTCTGAGGACTTAATGAACAAGCATCTGAATGCAAGCTCTGAAGATAATGTGGTAGCAAATTAAGTACATGCAATTCATAGAGGTATAAAGCGGATAGAACTGATTAGTAGGAGGAAAACACTCTACCTCTGTATATCGCACAACCAAAACTAACACAACAGCTCTATACCCAGTTTTGTTGATATGTTTTAAAAACACAATCACAAATATAAGAAAGTCCAGTAAAAAAGCTCAGCAACACTCTAGACACCAAAAAAGTACTATAGAAGGTTTCAGTAAGCTTGCTTGATTTATCCTGTAATAGAAGATGCTGAGAAACTTGATCAACCGATGTAAGGAACATCAAAGAGACAAAAGACTAATAGCAGTCACTCAAGATAAGAAATGAAGAGTCAAATGAAATGCAAATGCCATTCTAGTCCCAAATGACAGTGAGCTACCATTAGACACAAAATATACAGGTCTAAGCAGCTGGTTTTAGGTCATTATCTATCAGCCTTGATTATTTTTTTCTTTAACTGCTCAAATTTTCTTAAGCAAGAATGGGATTTGAAGCACCTAAAAAATCTTAATTAGAAAACAATCAGGCATTTAGCTTTGGGTGAGAAACCTCTGAACTCGTTTGCTTCTGTTATCTAGTAAGGTAAAAGAGAGAAACAAAGAGAAAAGAAGAGATAGAGGAGATTATAAGGAACTAGAGATACTGAAAATGCATCCAGAGCAAGGAAAGCTACATGATGGCTGAGAGGGAAACTTTCTTAAATTAGGTGTCATGAGGAAAGGAAGCTCAAAAAGGAAACATGAGGATTTCCAGGGGAAAGAGAACTCCTCCACCACCTCATGGTCACTGCAGCCCAGGCTGCCTTTGATCTTCGCATCCCCAGTAAGCCTCTCCCTTTTTTGGTATGAGGTACAGCAGAACACCTCTCCTTGAGGGCTGCTCTATTGCTTGGGGGAGGAAGATCTCATCAGTGCACTCCAGGAAGATCCCAGACTGCTTGTCCTGCTGTGTTGTCCACCTACTATTTATCTAGCAACTTTACTTATCTAATACAAGAACATAAAGCAATTGAAAGTTAAATTTGAAGAATGAGACTGATGAAAAGAGTATTTGTGTGTCTAAGATGGGAGCTTTGGTTGCCCTAAATCTGAGAAATCTTTTACTATGGATTTTCTTTAATTTATCATTCACATAGTTGAGAGGAGGTATCAAAATTGATGTATCACTCAAGTATAATATTCAGTATGCATTTTCTGAAAAAAATACCCGAAAGCAGCAAGGAAGTCATCAACATTTCTGAGTAATTATGACAAAATAATTCAGTGTCCTTTAAAAGCAGTCAATTTTTTTTTCTTTCAAGCTAATAAGCTTACTAGATATTACAGAAGTGTGGAAAGTTTTTATTAAAAAGTTTAAGCATTTCAGTTTTATATCTGCATTATGCTCTTCACTAAAACTTTAAACTTCAAAGCTATAAATTGGATTCAAAGAAGTTGTTTGATGTTATACCTACAGTATATAAGAGAGCTCAAAGCAATTTTCCCACCAAAATGTTTAGCAAAATCAATTTAAATCACTAGCAAAAACATTCTCTAAAATTTGAAAAGTGCAAACATGCACAAATACTGTTCATTCTGCTGTGAGTAAAGCTGTCAGCAATTCCAATACATATGCTCCTTCCAGGTTTAAAAAAACCACCCAATTCAAAAAAATGCCGTAAGTTAAAATGTACATGTTGAAAGTCTTACAGTAAGTGGTGTGACTCAGTGTTCATCTGGGGGAAAGTACAACAATAATTCAAATATTTTGAGGTACAAATTAGGACAGACCTACTAATGCATCAGGATATTCCTGTTTTGAGAAGGTATTTGTATAGCTGTATTTGTACAGCATACAAATACCAGTCTCAAAAAACATTCTTTTCTGGCACAGTTACAGACCCAGGTAGCCAGTTGAACACTAATTCTTAAAAAGACCCAGTGAAAAAAGAAAAAGAAAAATAAACAACCCCAAGCTGTTGTCTGTTTGTCTATTTTTCCATCATCCAACAAAACAAAAGAGATGGTTTTCTATAAGACAGGATAACAAGCCCTGCAAAATATAGAAGGCACTACATCATATATCGTTTTCTGCACAAGAATCAGGACATCAAATTATATACAAGCTAGGGAAGTTTGATCCAGATGAAACCATAGGTAGACACAATAATTATAAACAAGCTATTAGTGATTTACTGAAAAGGTTGAAGTAGTATTTCAAGGAATTTATCACAGTTCTGTCCTGAAAGTGATACAAATGACTTTTCCAGGCCAGATCAAAAACCCAACTACCTCAATTCACTGTCTCCCACAGTGGTCAAAAGGGACAGTACTGAAATTGGGAAAATGTCATCATGGAATCATAGCATGGGTTGGGTTGTAAGGGACCTTAAAGAACACCTAGTTCCAACCTTTCTGCCATGGGCAGGGACACTTCCCACTAGACCACCCATCCAGCCTGGACTTAAACACTGCCAGGGATGGGGCATTGATGACTTCTCTGGGCAACCTGGTATTTGCCAGCATAGTCCCTGGTTACTACAGCCCTCAGTCTGATCTAAGGGCTATTAATATGCAATGGATTTTTCCTTGAATTACTTGTCTAATCACTTTCTGAATCCCTCCACTACAAATTAGGAAAAACTAGTCAATATTTCTGATGTTTTAAACCAGTATACAAAGCAAGCAATTGATTTCAGCAATTACTGAATTACTGCAGTGGTGTAATTGACATAAGGTCATTTTAGATCGATGTTGTCAACATTTGTTTTTTTGTTTTGGTGGGGGTTTCTTTTCTTTGTTTTTTTTCCTTCTGTTTTTTAAGAACTGAACAATTAGTCTTACCTCCAGTGTGCATGCATATAGAATGAGTATGATGTTTCTACAGCTATCAATGAAAAATATGTTCTAGAACTACTTTCGGAAGGGCTCAAGAGGACCTCTATGTTTTATACAGAATCATTGAAGTCAGAAGAATATTCTTCAGGGACAGGCTGAATATTCTGAGTTTTGTTCTTCTGAGCATTTATGAATTTGCATCAAAATGCATATAACTGAACTATGAGCAGGGAACAGAACCAAAGAAATGTAACCAAATATTTTTTCTTTGCAAAATACCATTAAAACATTATGAGGTGTGATATTTTTACACTTAAAATATCTGTAGTAGTATTTTCACTAAAAACCAGTGAAATACTTCCGAAATCAGAAAACTTACGTCATTTTTTTAGTCATGAAATAGAAGCTCCAGTAATTTCATAATTAGTTATGGATCTATACTGCAAATTTCATAAAGCTATGCTTTCAGGTTCAGATGCTGCAGTATAACATTTCAGCATAATTTTTAAAACTAGTGCTCTTATTATTTGTTTCCATAGTAAAAAGGTAAAACAGTTGTGCAAAACATCTCCTATTTCTTTCTCCTCAGGCTCTCTGGAAGGCTTGTACGTCAAAATATTTTTGTTTGGAAATGTTTTCTACAGTATAATTCTAAGTATTTGTACAAGCAGTTTTGTTTTCTGTTTAACTGTGGAGGGGTTTTTAGCATACTTTTATACTGTAAATTTTCCCTCTCTTCTACTACCTTCTTGTAAAGTGGTCTCCAATACTGCCTTTCTTATCAACTTAGAGTAAATAAGGTCTTCAGAAAGGTGGTGAGATAGTTAATTTCAAGATTTGTGTCTTGTTTTTCTTCCCAACTGTTTCACTGAAGAAAGGGTTACAAATGAGTAGCTTCGATTCCAGATGAATTGAACTCCAACTTGACAGGTAAAACAAACCTTGAAATCCTAGAAGATTAAAGCACTCTAGAGAGCTATTTTTTAAATGATTGTTGAAGCAAGATACTGCTGTATTACAATAAATGCACTAAGGGTAGGATTCACTACCCAAGACATAACTGCCTCAGATTTTATATTCCTTAAGTTACCTGCACAGGCTTGACAGACACTAAAAGAAAGGATCTATGGGAGATTTGTGTCCAAATGAAGCAGAAACAGGATGCCAAGCTGAATAATGTAGGGCAGATAAAATGGCTCTAGACATCTATTTCAGGCAGATGAAGCCAATCTTACACGTCTCACAAGATTTCACATTAAAACATGAATGTGTCTTGCAATCTGATGTGAAGACAATGAACATCACAGTCACCACTAAAATCTGAGATTCTTTACTTTAAAGACACCTAAGGAAAATAAGGTTATCAAAACCATTTAAGAAGGAAAATACAATATTCAACAGGTTAAGCTTTAGTGCCCTTGACATAGTTTAAACTTTACAAAGCCCTACTCTTCATTATAAAAAAAATTAAATCTTTCCAAGTTTAGCTTCTTCTAAGGAATTATTACTTATGTTGTTCTTTATACAAGAACTTCACACTTTCTGCACTGGAATCCAGCAGACATCCGTTGTATTTGATTCTTAGAGGAGCTAGAATCAGATGATTCACAAAGCCTTAACAAGGTTAGTGTAGCCTTGCCAAGAAAAAAACAATCTTAAAATCTGAAACACTTTAAACATTTAACACACTACAAATAGAGCCATAACAATAACAAATTTTTAATTTGTTGCAGATTATTTTGTATTGACATATTTCTGCTCTGCACAAAAAAAAAAAACCAACCAAACCCACAAAAGAACAGTACTCTATCCTCTCCTTACCATTATATATTCATCTTAATTCCACCCTTTTTATTCATCCTTAAATTCCACATTTTATTTTTCTTGCAAATACACATCCTACCACTGAGACCAATCTTATTTATTGCCTAACTCAATCCTTCTTTTGTATAAGATTTAAGAACAAACCCCACACATCCGTCCTTTTCTCTTGTTGCCATTTTACATCTTGGTATTTAGAAAGTATCACTGAAGTGTGTGAGGGGGAACACCATTTATGCTAAACTAAAAATTATGTAGCAATGCAGAAAGTTTTACCTAGATTTGAGACACTACTCTTAATTAAAAAAAAAAAGATTCTTCTAGCAAAACTGCTAATTAAAAATCAGTGTTCCTCATAAGAAAATACTTTCAATCTGTTTTATATTAAAAAATTAACCTGATTATTTGTTTAATAGTGTTTAATTTTGCTGTTACTTGTATAGTAAGTAAATTAATAAAGTAAATAAGTAACAAGAAATAGCTCTGTAGTAAATTATGTATCCTAGAAATCTGATAGCTGATCTAATACAGAAGAGCTGGTAGAAGACAAAAATCTTCTTTTAGTACAGAATAGCTATAAAAGGAATTGTAAGCTGCATAAGCATTTTGATTTCATTGTCTAAGAATTTCTCAGTGTAAAAGCACCAAAATGTATCTATTCTTGGAACAAAATACAGTTCTTTTGGAGATTTTTTTTCCCCTCTTACCTGTCGTAAAGTACGTGCTACTATACTTTCAAGTACTGGTCCTCTATCTTCATGCAACAGATGAACTTCATCAAGAATCAAGAGTTTAACCATCTGAGAGAGGGCTACATCACCAACACTTTTTCTTGTCACAACATCCCATTTCTCTGGAGTAGTCACAAGCATCTAGTAGAACAGAAAAAAAGAAATATTAAGCATTTACAAAGAAAAATCCAGATTCAAATTTATAAAAAACCAGTATTTTTGTATACAGTAGAGTAAATGCAATGTAGAACTTAACAAAGCTATCTTAAGTTTTACCTACTTTTTATATGGTGCAGCCACACTTTGCTGCATCTACATGTGTTGGACTGTCATTAGTAGTATTCAGTATGGAAAATATGCGAATATAAAGTAATAACTTCAAGTTACTGTATGTTATATGTATACATTTTCCACATTAAAACAATTAGGCAGTTATTCAGAATAAACTCCTTATATAATCGTGTGAGTTATTTTATGTATGTGACTGACTAAAATTTTAACTGTGATAAAATATTTCTAACCTTCACCACAGCACAGCAAACACCTAAGACACCCCCCCCCATGAAATGCTTTCTCCCTAAGGCATACTTTCAAGATGTACATTTTGATATCTTGATATTTGCACTGGCAAAATAGATTAAACAACTTCCATGAGTCCTGGAAAAGGTAGTTCCCAAACTTCATTGTTTCACATAGATAGGTCAGTGGTAAGTCGCTATTATGGTGCCGTTTCTTGCATGCTTTTGCAATAGTTTCTCTTTTTGCATAAATCCCTAAATAATAGACTATCAAAGAGATAAAACTGAGGTACATTCAAACTACAATTGCCACAGAATTGTACTACCCTCCATTTCCCACACTGACAACATACTCCGCATACTTCACTTGACCTTAACACAAGAATTCGAGAAAGTAACTTTTTAAAATCAACGTGGTCACTCAAAGAAAGGACCTCATTCCTTGCCCCAAAAAATTCTCAGCAGCTGTTTTAAATAGAAATAGAAATGCAGATTTCTCATGAACTATTCAACAAAATAATTTCCTATTTAAGTGCTAACTGCTAGGTATAAAATGCCCCTAGAAATAAATCTCACCCATTCAGTAATAAATTCATAAGTAACTTGCCTGCAAGTTATGACTATGATTTAAGGGCAATTATTTATTGCCTATTCATAACAAATCTAGTGAATCACTATCCATCAAAGTGTGAGATTTCTGGGACAGGCACAAAGCTTACCTTACAATCTCATTTACTGTACAAAAAAAGAAATTAGAACTGTTAAGGTAAAGGTTCCGCTTAACTTTACACATTCAGAAATAAGACACTAAGATGACACACAGTTCAATCTTACAGATGATAATGCTTCTATAGCAAATATACTAGTAAGTCCCTACAAAAGCTTCATACACACAATTGTTTTAATTTAGACAGCATTTGCTACATTCTAAGGAGCCATGGTAGATTACTAAAAAAATATATAAATTAAAACTTTACCAGACCCTATTAGCATCCAATTTCAAATTCAACCAGACAATGTGATACCCAAAAGAATATGTGTTCATGACATTTTCTTCTCAAACAAAATCTTATCTGCGAGAACACTACATACAAATAAGAAAAATTAGCATTGCTGTGCTAAATTCCATACTGACAAAAAACTCAAACATCAAGACAGGTTAGGTGGCTTCCAAATGTGGTGCTGCGAGGTATATAAATGGTACACGTTAATGTAGCACCAAAACCAGTTTCTTAGCACAGAAATTATCCAATGGAAGGTGTAAAAACACTGGGTAATTATGAATAATGCTTCAAGGATGTGGCTAAGAAAAGCAGACACAGAGAACTAGCAGAGACTTACAAAACCTCTATGAAAATTGCTTGTCCAAATTTGAGCAAGACCATTTCTTCCCATTAAAAGATTCAATTACCTCAAATACCATCAGCATAACATTAACAGCTTCTAGAAAGAAATTGATTTGCTGTCTCAGCAGTTTTGAAATCCAGCTTGACAGACTTCACAGCTACAGAACCAAAGAATGGCTGAGGTTGGAAGCAACATCTGGAGGTCATCTTGCCCAAATCTCCAGTTCAAGTGGGGCCAGCTAAAAGCTAGTTGTCCAGGAACATACCGAAACAGCTTTTGGGTATCTCCAACACCGAAGACTCCACAACCTCCCTGGGCAACCTGTGCCAGTGCTCAGTCATCCTCACAACAAATAAGTGTCTCGTGATGTTCAGACACAGCCTCCTGTGTTTCAGTTTGTGCCCATTTGCCTCTGGTCCTGTCACCAGGCATCACTGAAAAGAGCTTGCCTCTGTCTTCCTCTCTCTTCCCTCCAAAGTCTTATCCCACAGGACTTGTCAAAGCAGATCTCTGGGGAGACCAAAGTCTGCTCTCCTGAAGTCCAGGATTGTGAGCCTGCTTTTTGCCCTGTCCCTTCTCCTCTGGGTCCTCAGCTCCACCATCTCACAGTCACTGCAGTGAAGTCTGCCTTCACATCCCCAAGAAGCCCCCTCCTCATTGGTTCCTCTGTCACCTGGAGGAGGAAGTTCTCATCAATGCACTCCAGGAACCTCCTGGATTGCATACATCCTCCTGTGTTTCTTTCAGAATATTAGAAAAAAGCATATCTTGGAAAACATATGCAGTTATGAATACTTTTTTCTTCACTTGATCTCTACAAGATATATCCTGATAATATTTATTCTCCTCAGAGAAATATTTTTCCCTGCACTGCCTCACAATATTGTTCCAGTCCAATTATTTTACCATCAGAAAATATCAGTCCTTACTAATTACCAAGAATTAGTCCTGAAAAGACTTTGTGATATTACAGAAAAAGATATTGCTGTCCTGCAATATTTGAAACTTAACATATGACTCACTGAGTCACTAATATCACTGAGAGAATAGTGGGGTGTGGGGAGTGTTTCTGTGTTTTGTTAAATATCACTGGGTGCATTTTGTAAGCAAATACATATTTTTCAAATGCTTGTAGAAAATAGTAAGTGTAAAAATGTATGACCATCATTTATTAACACTACTACAGATGCAACTGTTATCACTTTAAAATAAGCCATGTCAACCACAAAAAATTAGCAGCTGTACTTCCACAGAACATTAATTAGCAAACAGTGAGGAAATATATTTAGCAATGCATATTAAGACATTAAGGTGTGAAATACTACAAATGCAAGATACTTAGCTAATTTGCTAAATCTAAATTGGCAATGTGCAGATCATAGTTTTTTGGGGTTTTTTTAATGTCAGTCATTATCAGGGTATATATTTAAACTGGTACCATTAATTTTTCTAAATTATGACTAAATATTCATTATAATGGTCTTTTACTTTGATCTTATCTTAAAACAGCAATGTTACTCAAAGTAATGACCTGAATTAAAAGCTGTATTTGATACACTGTCTCATTTAGGAAGACCAGAGATCTCCAGAGAATGTCTGGCCAGAAAATATGATTGGTTCGTATATTTATTTCACACATAGAAATTACAGTTCGAAAAAAATCCTTCAAAAAACCCCCAAATCATCTTTGTAGTCTAAAACCATAAATTGAATTCAAATATATAATGTGCTAATTAAAAATAGCTAAAAGAAAATGTTGATAATCAACAAATGTTAACAAAGATTAATTTTTCAATTAAAATAATAAACAAAGCAGCATTATGATCCATCTCATAATTAGCATTAAATGCGGCAGTGGCATTTCTTTTTATAATTAATTTTCAGAAACAATGTATTTTATCCACAAAGTTATAAACTCAAAACTGAGATTCAGCAAAAGGATTCTGCTTTCTGTTTGGGGGCAAGGGAAGGACACAGTAACCAAGCCTTGAAACATCTTTTTATTATTTTCTTTTTTTACTTTGACTTGAGTTATCTGCACACTGAGAAGCATGTTCATTTATATTGCTATTTCACCACTTTACCTCTTTCAGTATTGAAATAGCTACAAAATAAAGTGCCACATTTGCTTAATGAACAGCAACTCATGCACGACATTTCAATCTGGTTTTTGTATTAGGGTATGGCTAAATAGAAATGGGTTAACTGTCAATATTTTTACTGTCAACTTAAATTTCTCTCCACACATACAATTCTCATTTTCCAATGCTTTTTGGATTTTCATTAGTAACTATTCCACAAGACTTCTTCTACTAAGGAAAACATAGGCTTATCAAAAAGTTTATTGTCCTAGGTGAGCGCCACTGCTCAATTTCACTTTTATACCAAAAAAGGTAACAGTTTATAAACAAAACAAAACAATACAATACAAAACAAAACAACTTTCAACCCAAAATTATTTAATTTACCTTTGGGGATATTTATCCTACCCCTACATAACTTTGCATAATGTTCCGGTAAGAACTCAAACAAAAAAGTAATTTTGAAAAATGATAATTTAACTATAATTTAGCTAAATGATAATTTAACTATTATTTAACTAAAAATTATAATCTAACTAGCTGATAATTTCAATGTCAACTGACAAAATTTTGAATGACTGTGAAAACGCATTTTTCTACAATTGCATGATTTTCTAACTACTTTTGTCAATTTGTCTTTAGTCTTCTTGGAAGCCAGACTTCACAATATGAGGCAGTTACATTTTCACCATAGTTAAAAAATCGTATAATCATAAAATGCTGGGGTTTGTTGTTGGATTTAGGCTTTTCTTCTTAGTCTGAAAAGGCTTAGGGTCTCACTGAAATGAAATGATCTTCCATTAATTTCCCAGAGTCCAACATTAATTTCTAGCAGTTGGCACAGCCTGCAGGTTCACCTTTTCAATAGTTCACTTGCAATCCTTTGAATTTTTTTGCTGCTTTAAGTTCTCCAAAACACATTTGCACATGACTAGTATCTATTTTCTGCTTGAAGAATTTTTTGTAAATACTCTGAGGCTAGTAAAACTATGGTTAGCCTCTCAAATTCCCACTCCCATAGGTCCAATCCACATATGAAAATATTTCAGAACAAACTACATAGAATATTTAGTTATAACATCCTATATTACAAAATTCATTGATTTTAAGTTCTTCAAGACCATTTTCAAGAACAGTTTTCCTCTCTTTACCCACTTCAGCTTGCAAGTCACTTAGCTGACCTTTTGTCCCTTTCATACATACAACAAGAAATCAAAAGTCGGGAAAAAACCCACAGATAACTTCCTAATTACTATGATTTCCAATAAACAATTAGAAAAGACCTACCTCATTCTATATGCCAGGCGCTGTCAAAACAAAATGTATAAAGAACTGGTTTACTTGGATTTCAAGTTATACATCAACTAGGACGATAGAATGACCACTGTCCCATTTTTGGTTTAGACAACATACCATATGATTACAAAGAAGAGGGAAACAGTTCGTTGTGAACTGTCAGGTTAGTAAATTAAACTTTCCCTGCCCTGCTTCCTTCAAAGAGGATTCTCAAAATAGTCTACCTCACATCTGTTCAAACCCTTCTGGAAGGTAAGGCATCATTAGTAAAGTAGGCATGCATGGCAAATTTTAAACATGTTCTCATTTCAGGTTTTTGCTTATAACAACCTAAATTTTGTGACTGACAATGGGTTTATATAAGTTCATATATTGCGACAGTAAATACTCTACAACCCAAACATACTTTTGGCAATTTCTTTTCAAACAGATTTTTTTAAGTTTTTATTCCTGATGCACATGATAAACAGAATTCAACTATTATTTAAATATAGGACTTCTAAGTGAATTGCTGAAATGATTACAAAGGAAAGACTTCGTTAAATTTCTTATAGCAGAGATTTCATGGACATTGCTGAGAATAAAAATGAAACATTCCCAACAAAAAGGAGAAACAGAAGATTGAAAACTAGTCTGCTATAATTGGCCGCACTCAGAAAATAGATCTTGCTGCCAGTGAGCTGTTCAATAAAATAATTTTTACAAAGTGAATATAAGTAAAGACTTTTGTGAAACAACAAAATTGGTATAAACCATTAGATATTAAGTCCAAATAAAGAACTGTCGATCTTACAGGCACTAGACTTTGCCAGTAAAACAATCACAGAGGACTAACCCAAAGTGAACTGATGAATTAAAAGCTCTGAACAGAAAAATAATAAAGATGGCAAAAGGGGTAGAAAAGTCTGAAGGACCAAAACAAAGGATGCACAAACCAAAATCTTTTGAGGAAATCTCTTACAACTGCACAAATAGAGCAGTTGCTCTACCTCTCAAATATTTCACTTATCTTCAGCTTAGCATTCACTCCCATGTTTTAGTTTTCCTGCTACTGTGTTCACAAATGAGTTATGAACAGTAGTTGTTTATGCAGATGATTTCCCAGAATCATGGTAATCTAAAAGGTTTGATTGTTTTTTGTCTTATTAGTAGGCTCATGCAAATGTTATGCCAAGAACTGCTAGAGATTGTAAGCTGGTGTGCAATCGCATGTTGAAGTTTTCATAAATGTTGGGGAAAACATCTTTCGGGGGATTTTTTCAGAGAAGCAGCAAATACCTGTCATCAGGAATAACAACTACTATCAACAGTGGTCAATTTTAACATTTAGACATGACCATTACTTAAAAGAACCAACCACAGCAACAGACTGTTCTCATCTAGACAGGAACAGATAAGTACTCTGCTATGGTACACAGAATTTTTCTACTACAACACACCTAAGGCTCACCACAGATTCCAAAAAACCATCATCCTGTAGGGCTATAAGAATCTTAATACACAGGTTCTTATGCTGCACTAATAAATGCGGTATGCAAGTCCTTTCTAAGAAAGCATTATATTAATATTCTTTATCATTTATTCACCCCCATGCCCTGTGCATGAGCACATAGTATTTTAATATGTGGTTACATAGCTTTCTATAACATAAAAGGTAGAAAAATGCCTTGTACTTAGACTGGATAATGTTGCCATTCTGAGTATCAGCATTATTCCAGAATAAGCCTGAACACTGCCATACTGTAAGCAGAGCAGTAGTAGCATGAACTGACATGTAGTTTCAACATCCTCCTTTAACATAGGACATAATTATGTCTTCGTTATATCAGAATTACAAAAATACATACGATCGTACACATAAGTACTTTCAAACATTTGGTCCATAAGTTTGAATTTGTACTATTGTATACACCGTGCATTAATATCTATCATTCTTTCTAGAAAGAAATTGTAGAATAAGCTCAAGGTTGTAATAAAAAAATCCAGAGGCCTCTGCATGAATGATCACAATCATAAAACTTGTTTGTTATGGGAAGTTTCCAAAATTAAATTATCTTCCTAAAGCTGGATCAAGATTCACAAACATTTTGTGACCACGTCATCACACCCCTGCAGCACAACAGAAATATTTTCATATTTAACATACCTACATGAAGGTAGTACTTTGTCTTTGCTTTGAAATCATTAGAATAGCTGCTAAATAAACAGCAAACACTCCATTTATGTTATCTTTCTCTGTGGAATTCACAATATTGTTTCTCTATGCACTAATTAAATCAACAAGTAATACACATTTCCACTGTAATTTCATTCTTCTATTTACTTTACTCTCTTAACAGCCATATCTTTTCCATTTTGCATTAACATTTCTTTGTACTTTTCTCACTTTCTAGTAAGGAACCCTCTTAATATTTTAGTAGCCTTAGGAAAAAGAAAACCAAAAGTTATTATAAAAAACACCTGATGCCTGTGGCTATGTGAGCATCTGTCCTCTAAAGGCTACCTCCAGTGATCCTCCAGTGCAATGACTAATGATGCTGGAGCCACTCATTTTGTCGTTAGCATAAAAAAGTCTGAAGATTCCACAGCTAAATCTAAGGATAGGTAAAGAGACTAAACCAGCCTGGAAATAACTGGATATATATTCTCCATTGGAAAATGCATGCTAGGTATTTCAGAAATTTGCCTTTTAACAACATAAACCAATGATCAGATATGACTAGAAATAATTTCATCAATTGCAGATTAAAAGTAATTCTTTTACTGAAACTAAATGTGATGAAATAAAGCATCATTCCAAATATGGGAATTCACTAAACTTACAAAAAGAAGTATTTTCTGAAGAGCCTTGATGGTGTTGGAGAAGAAACAATTTTAAGGCCTCTGTCATTAGTACACACAATTAAAGAAAAAACATAATTCATGTACAAAAGACAAGCTGTAAGGATCTAAAAGCTTTGGAAAGCATGTAACCAGCCCCTCTATTAGTGCCTGTAGCAAATTTGTCTCCACCATAGAGACTGATGATGGATGGATAGCAATAAAGAATCCTGTTCTAGTCACTGCTGCTTTCTTGTCAATATTCAAAGACACTCTCTCAAATATATCCTTATGTAGATTTCAACTAATATAACTTCATCTGCTTTATTGTTTTCACCTTGCTACTGGTCTTCTCTCTTCTTCTCCTACTCCTTTACACACATTTATCATTTCCCCTTACCACACTTGAAAACAGCATTTAAGAATATGTGGCTGATTCTAGACAAAGCGTTGCTCAGTCACAGCCAGCACTCCTCATCTTCTGACAGCTCTTTGGCAAAGGCACATGTGTAACTTACACAGTTTACTCTATTCATGCCCTAATTATTTATCCTGATGCTTTCTTCTGGCAGCAAATTCACTGCAAGAGCTTTACTTCTGCAGAAATGGAGACACAGAAACCTGCACTCAATTACACACATCCACTCAGAACAGCCTCTCACTGGAATGCAGCACATCCTGCAGTTGTGCAGAGAAAGCTGCTATGCTGTGGTTGGAAACATTTCCCTTCTGATCAGTGAGGCTTTGGAGCTTCTCACAATTTTTAATATTAGATACCTGAGATCACACACCACTTTGGCACTCTCTGGAGTAAAACTTCATCAAAACATGTCACAAGAGCAGCAGCCTGTAAGTCGCTTTCATAATGCTGCTTTTATTCCTCTTTTTATTGCACTCTTACTCTGTATGAGTTATTCAAGCATTTCACAAAACCTTATGTGTACTGGAGCTCAGGCAGGGAGTGGAATAAACATACACAAAGTGAAACAGAGGGCAGCAATTCAAAACGAGAATTTGAGACAGGAACTACTAAAAAATTAATGCAAATATTTTGTTTTTCATAAATCAGAGGCAGCCATCTGATGCTGTGTTTTACACAGTCAAAACAGAATTAGGTCTCCGGTAAAACAGACACCTTACAACACAAAGTATACACAGATGAGCAGTATGCCTATTTGGGTGAATAGATGATGTTATATCAAATCTTAACATGTATTTGTGGTCTAACGTACAGGATCACATATACATATATAAAAGCATCTGAGAAGCATGCAATAATAATACTATTCTTACAAAAGTATATGCATGAAAGATTGAATTTTCCATGTTAGAAAGACTTACAGAGGTGCTTTCTATTGATGCATATTAGCAGCAATTAGTAAGTCGCCAAAGCTAACACCAATAATCAATCAACAGTAGGTCTAGAAATCAACAGGGCAACTACAAAAACTAACAGCTGCCACCCAGAACTCATTAAAATGGCAAACGAATTTTTTACTGAAGAAACCTAACTTTGTTCAGCATGTTTTATTTTCTAACTTAATCCTAGGAACACATGATAATTTAGTTCTTTTACTGAAGCCAGCTAGCTTACCTAATGAAAAAGCAGTCAATTCATAATGTCTCAGCACACCACCTGAGCACAGCGAGACACTTATGACACGTGACACGTACTGTTGAACTGATTTTTTCAATATTGTTTTATTTGTTGTGTACTCAGTATCACAGTTACGATTAACAGATTTAAGTTCATATGTTAAGATTTAAATTTTTTTGCTTTCAGCACAATCCTGGCTGTTCCAGCAATTACAAAATTCATTTGTAAGTTCCAACACTATTTCTAAATATCAATCGAACGGACTCTGACAAAGGCAAAGTAAACTGGAACGAAACCCAGTACAACCAGTCAGACTGAGAAATTGGACAGAAAATTCCTTTTTGCTGCTGCTGTGAAAGTACTGAACTTTTTTATATTCTCACTGAAAAAAATAAAAACTTTTACATGTGGAGTAGATACATTAATCTAAGGAGAAACTGTGGAAAGCAATATACATTGGGATCACAATAGATGTACTGAGGAGTAATGTGGTAAGAACACCTGCTCTCTGTATTTTTTTTTCCTAGGAAAAAGCAGTCTGTGTAGTCAGTACAAACCTTATTTTAACAACCACAATGAGGAAGAACAGCTTGCATGCTTTGTGAAATTTAGCTCTTATATTGTAGAAGATATAATTAGCCACTCAGACTTCAAGTTTAAATAATGATCTAAATGTTTTAAGGGAGTTTGATCCAAAACATTACCCTCTTTTCCTCTTTGCTGTTAATCAGTTCACTAATTATAGTTGTACTAACCTCTGATATACTACTGTCAGGACTGATTGATGCCAATAGCTCCCTTAATCAGATCTGACAACTTTCAGCAAGTATGTGTCTCTTGGGACACTGCATCCAGCCTGCTTGTTTTCAAGTCTTCTCAGAGTTATTTTGCATTTTCTTCTCTCCCAGCCCCTTTTTCATATAGAACAGAGATACCTCAGAATAACAACAACACGAGTATGTATTTGTGCATTTTTTTAAAGATCATTATACCAATATTTGGGCTGAAGTTGATAGTTTGTTTACTAGGTAAGAATTTACAAGGCAAAACTAAGTATGAGAACATTTTTTAGACATTTCCAAGAAACACAGTATATTGTTGCTTGATTGGTGGTTTTTTTGTTTGGTTGGTTGTTTTTGTTTTGGTTTAGGTTTTTTTCACCCTTTTCTTTTTTCTCTGAAAGCATCAAGGAAAAAGGTTTCAAAGTCATTCCTCTTCTGTTCTATAGGAAAACTTCAGGCTTGGGTTGCACAGCTTCAGAAGAAAAAAAGACTACCTCAGCTACCAGTTCTTCCAACGTATTAATACTGGCAGACTTTTAAGGCTTATCACAATGGTTCTGCATCTCTCATAAACTGTAAATATAGAAAGTTCAGAATAAGTTGTGCTGGCATAATTATGGCCTTTTATTTAGTTAGTTATTTAATTAATTAATTTTAAAGCAAGCCAGAGTGGGGGAGAGAAAGTCCCTGTTCCTTTTCATGGTACCTGAATAAAACCCCACAACAGTGATCAAATACCTATTCTCTGGAACACAGAGAAATTTTTTTCTCTAAAAGTGAAGAACTGCTCTTCAATAAGCAGTTGTTCTTGATAATTTTTTATCTTCTTTGTTCTGCTCCTGTAAAGCAACACCTCAAAATGTGGATTAACCCAATATTATGTGAAAGAAGATCAGATTGCAACAGTGACATTTTGTTCCCAGTATCCTTTAACACACCTTTACTTTACAATTTTATTTTCTTTGACAGATTTCTATGCAAGTAGCAGCAAGTCATGGGTGTTTTTCATCTCAACCAATGCAAATCACTAACAGAGGCAAAGTATAAGAGGAAGAAAGGTTTCTTGGTTGGCTAAGATGCTGATGCTAAACGGATATGGTATTAAAAGATAATTTTGTGACACCTGTTCACAAAATGACAACCCAAATAGCATTTGCCTTCATGCAGATATGATTTCATGAAATATGCTTTCAAGTCTACACTCCAAAGAAAATTATGTACACTTCAGAGAAAATTATGTATGCTAATATTAATGACAACCAGTGTAGAACGTGATTGCAACCGACCTATGGTATGATTGTCAGATTTATATTCTTCAACTATATTAACTACAAACTAGTAT
>NW_009931524.1:0-25172 GCF_000696875.1 Nestor notabilis | reverse complement strand
CAGCAGGATCCTTTAAGCACTCAGAGGAAATGCCAACAGTTCACTGTTGTAATGAAAGGATCAAATCAAATGGAGTTCCACAGGAGTCTATCCACCTCAATATTATTGCATATTTTCTTGAGTAATCCTAACGAGAGACTAAAAATTATACTCACTAAACTTTCAACTGCCATTACATTGCATGGAGCTGTAAATGCATTGGAGTATGAAGTAAGAAATTAAAAATGCCTTAATAAGTTAAAGAATGGATGCATGAATGGATGAAAGTCAGCAATACAATTTCAATACTTTACACCATGACTGAAATTCATCTTGCCTGTCTTACCTGCTGATTTAGAAGTTCTAGATTAGTTGTCTAGGTTCCTTCTAGCTGGTTCATATCATCCATCTTAATACAGATCAGCCTTAGAAGTCTTTTCTCTATGGTCTTCTCCCTGCAAGTCTGTGCAACCAGCCTAATTCTTACATGGCTAAAGCCAAAATAGACTAATCTGACCCTTAGGAATAATTACTGCAACAAATACAGGATGTAAAACAACTGGCAAGACAGTAGTTGGACAGTGAAAAAAGAAAGAGCAGGTCAATCTGCACATGAACCAAAAAGCCTCCACTGCTGCAAAAAATATAGCCTTGGAACAGAAATGCTGTTATTTGGACATGCTAAATAAAATTTCCACTCTGCTCAGCAACAGTATGACCTTGGGGCAATACATTATGTTTTGCGCAACTTAATTCAAGAAGTGCAAACCAACTGAGAGTCCAGAAGTGAAAAATGAGAATGACTAAACATAAATGAAGCATGACCTTTATGAAAAGTTTAAATGAATTGATGCTTAGCCTAAATAAATGTGACCAAACAGAGATAACTAGAACTGTAAAAGTCTTCAAAAAGCAAACATCAGTGGCTGGGGAAGAAAGACATTCAGATAAGGAAAGTGGTAATAAAATTTGAGTAGGATTTATATTGAAAATAGATTTCTGTTAGAAATAATAAAATAAATCTTCTAAGAGAGAAGACAGATAACGCCCTGAAGGAGGTTCACCAGGAAGTTTAGGAAAGCTCTATTATCAGCGTGTTGTAAAATCAAATTAGACCAATATTTATCAATACTCAAACATACGTATTGCATCTGTTTTCACAGAAGGACATATTATATTAATTTTCATATAATTTTATACAGTTTTAAGATCATATTAGTTCACAAAACTGCACTTAATATTGCATTCGCACCAAGGGAAACATCCTCAGAACTTCAACTGAAAAACACTTTTCAAAATTCAATCCTAAACAAATATATATCCTAAATAATATATTCTAATACTATTCTATATTAGTAATTCAATATACTCTGCTAGTACTATATGCTATAATGTATACTATTATACACTTAATGTTAACAAAATACTTTTAGCGTTATACTAATAATACTTTATACTATTACATAATAAAATTCTATTGTAAATTATAGTACATTTCAATAGTTATGCACGTAAAGTGATTCTTCAGCATCAACGATTCCTTAAAAAAATGTTGTAATTAGTATAGAAAAAGCTGTACTTTTAAATGCAATCGAATTTAGCAAGATTAGCTCCAACTTCTAAGTATTAATTTGACATGCAGTGTGATTGTGTTCCACAAATAGACACAATAAATGCTAAACAAACTAAAATATTTTGTAACATGCATAAATGACAACTTAGAAGTTATAAATTCTAAACTGCTCTGATACCATTTTGTAATTTACTTGCATTTTCAGCTGACCAGAAGCAGTTAAATTTGAAAAAGAGCCAAAAGAGGCAAACATTCCCTGAGCAACCTGTCCTCAACTCTGTTCAAATAAGCTACCTTTTTGCAGAGGAATATTCACTCAGCAGGCACAGCTGTTATTTTGCAATTTTTACATCTAAATCAAAGATAATTGGACTTCTGAGTAGCTTTAAATTGTGCTCTGGGAGAAGGGTCTAAGTTAATGCATCATTTGCATTAACTATACAAGACTGCTTTTTTATCCTGTAAAATTTACTGTGCCTAAAGAAGTATTTGGAAGCGCAAAACAGTTACTCAGTAATTTTAAAGACACGTGGATTCCTTTCGCACAGAACCTTTTCAGCTGTAAAAGACCATTAAAACTAACAGAACTAAATCATTCTTCCAAGTTCTTCACAGATAAAATATTAATGCTAATAGACACTCTTGAAAATTATATTCCTACTAGTTTTACTGAAGATTACATCTGCAGTGACAAAAAAAGCCTCGGAGACAAAGCCCTATAGCAATATTTTATTTGGTGTTTTTAATAAATTCAATAATAATTCATATGCAGATGAGCAGTTAGTTCATACAATGAAGTACTTCAATTTCATATTCTTTGCTATTAGTTTAAGAACTTCAATTGAGGCATTCTTTATTGTTACTTATTAAGATTCATTGTACTTCAGAATTTAATATTCCGACAATGTATTTTAAGATTTTTAGTCTTAATTTTACATAGAAAAATATGAAAAAGCATACTGTTTATTAGCCTTCCATCGCTGGAAAGAAAATCTGAAATTTGACAAAATGTCAGCTTTAATCATTATATGGGAACATTGTAACAGGCAAAATGGTGTCTAAAATGATTTCATCCCATCATTTATTGATACATGCAGTAAATAATACTGTCCTGGTTTTGGCTGGGATAGAGTTGTAGATGGTTCAGTGCTGTGTTTTGGCTTTAGTCTGAGAACAATGCTGACAACACACCTATGTTTTAGCTGTTGCTAAGTAATGCTTATCCTGATCAAGGCCTTTTCAGTCTCATGCTCTGCCAGTGAGGAGGGGCACAAGAAGCCATGAGGAAGCAGAGACAGGACACCTGACCCAAACTAGCCAAAGAGGTATTCCATACCACAGCATGTCATGCCCACTATATAAACTGGGGGAAGTCACCCAGAAGGGACCGATCATTGCTCCGGACCCGCTGGGTATCAACCAGTGGGAGGTGTGCAACTGTATTTCTTGACCTTTACTCCTCTCTCTTCCTCCCCCACCCCCCTTTATTATTGTTATTTTACTTTATTTTAGTTATTAAATTGTTCTTATCTCAGCCCACTGGTTTTACCTTCTTCCAATTCTCCTCCCCATCCCACAGGGTTAGGGAGGAATGAGCAAGTGGAGGCATGGTACTTACTTGCTGACGAGTTAAACCATGACAATCACACAGGCAAATCCATCAGAATAGAATAAACTTGATTTTCACAGAATCTCGGAATGGATATGGTTGGAAGACATCTTTGAAGATCTTTCAGTTTAACCTACACCTCAAAACAGTTACCCAAAGGAGTCTGCTCAGGACAGTGTCCAGTCGAGTTTTGAGTATCTCACTTTTCAAGACAAACTTCCAGTGTCTGACCACCCCCACAGAAAAAAAAACCCCAAATCTTATGTTTACAGAGAATTTCCTGTATTGCAGTTTGTGCCCATTCCTTCTTGTCCTTCCACTGGACACTGCTGAGGTCTTGCTCAGACACCTTTACACACAAATACACCATGTACTCATACACACTGATCACATCTATCTGGGCCTTCTTATACCCAGGCTGAACGACCTCACCTTGCTTTGCCTTTCTTCATGTGTCAGATGTTCCTACCTGTTAATCACCTTTATGCCTGTTTGCGAGACTTCCTCTACTATGTCCCTGTTCCTCTTATAATGGAGAGGCCAGAAATGGACCCAGCACTTCAGGTGTGTCTTAACAGAGCTGAGCAGAGGGGCAGTATCACCTCCTTCAAGCTGCTGGCAACACTCTTCAATGCAGCCCAGACTGTAGGGGACACTGCTGTCTCATGTTCTATTTGTTGTCCACCAGAACATCCGTATCTTTTCTGAGAACCTGCTTTCCAGCTGATCAGCCCCCAGCCTTCATTGGATTATTCGCCCACTCTTCTACAGAACACAGCATTTAACTCTGGAACTTCATGAGATCTCTTTTGGTCCATTTCTCCAGCCTGTCAAGGTCCCTCTGAATGACGGTACAATCACCAGATCCAACCACCACTCCTCCCAGTTTTGTACCATCTGCAAACTTGCTGAGGTGAACCCTATTGCATGACAAAGGATCACCATGACCTCAACCTTTGGTGATCACCAAAGGTAATTTAGAATGACCTCATGATGACTTTGACCAGCTCCCTCAGGACTTGTGGGTGAATCTCACTCACATGTGGGTGAATATGCTCAGTTTGTTTGCATGCTCTCTAACCTGACTTTCTTCCACCATGTGTTAAGTTTTCCTTCTCTAGATTTTCCCATTGTCTTAGGGGCCTGGGATTACTGAAAGCCAGTCCTAACAATAAAGGCTGAATCAAAGGGGGCATTAAGTACCTCAGCCTTTTACATGTCCTTTGTCATCAGGCCCCTTGTCCCACTTATGAGTGGTTTTCCTTAGTCTTTCTTTTCCTATACACCCATAGAAGCCCTCCTGGTTTCCCTTCACATACACTCCTGGGGTTTGGCTTACCTAACCCTGTCCCTTCATGCTCAAACAGCAACTAAAGTCCTTCCAGGTCACTGTTCCTGCACCCACCTCTTTCATGCTTCCTTTTTATGTTTACTTTTCATCCCATAGACCTCCTGCCACTCTTGTTTGACTCCCTGCTCATCAGGACAAACCACTCTTGGACTTGGAGGTATCAAACAGGAAAAACATGTTCACAGGAGGGCTAAAGGCCCCTAAGGTCTGAAAGCCTTTGAGTTTTCCATCTAGATCAAAACCCACTAAAATAACTTATTGAACTCACTAGTATCACTCATTAAGTGATACACAAATGAGTGTGGATCATATTTGATTAGTTTTCAACTCCAGACCATTTTGTTTAATAATCCTACATATAATACCCTTACACGCAATGTACTTTCTGAAGCACATTAAGTGAAGACTCTAACTTCTGCATAAAAGATTAAAACTCAGGAATCATGCTGCATTATAAACACATCAAGCTAACTGAACCTATTACAGTTATAATACTGGATCTACAATATTTGCATATTGGCATGCAAATGAAATTAAAAGTCTTTGAAACTTTGCGGTGTTCAAGGCCAGGTTGGACAGAGCCTTGGGCGACATAGTTTAGTGTGTGGTGTTCCTGCTCATGGCAGGGGGGTTGGAACTAGATGATCTAAAGGTCCTTTCCAACCCTAACTATTCTATGATTCTATGAAACTTTCTATGACATTAGGAACTCTCCTCTCTCTCCCTTGCTCCTATACCAAGGTTACCAAATCAATGTAACATTTATCTGTTTTGATAGATGTAGCAGTGAATACAACTTGGCAAGTATACAACTGAATAAGATGGACTGTCTGAAACACAGTAAAGCAAGATCAAGTAAGTGGAAAGAGCAGCAAAAAGATCTTGTGCTTAGCACTATGCCTTGACATGAAGAAGTAACATTTGGTTTTCAACATCACTGTCTATAAAGTATTTTCTTAAATGTCAAAAGCACTCTAAAACCAGCACAAACCAGAATTGGTATATGTGAAGACCCAAGAAATAGGCTTAATCTACTACCGAATCTTATGTAAGGTAACCCTTTAGAGACTGAGGTCTCTAAACACTACAGCTTACTAGACAACACATGATAGCATACGCAAAGCCATTCAAATCTTTCTATGCTCAGAATCCACAAGACTGATACCTATGAATCTCCCACCCATGTGACATAAAAAGAATAGGAAGATGAAAGGCAGCTTCCCCATAGGAGCTTCACCACTCTATTGCAGGAGTGGGAGAGCAACTTAGCAGCTCAACCAGGCTCACTTCTTCCCACAATCATGCACGTGTATTACACAGAAACCTCTCTGACAATGTCACTAGCATTCGCAATGTAGCTTAAAACATTACAAGTACTTTGCCACTCAGTAGACACTGGATGATCCCATCACTGTAATAATACAACTAAAAATCCTTAATGTAAAGGTCAAGACAGAATTTGATTCAGTCAGTTCCAGTCACATGACGTTGAAGAAATAAGTGGGGTTTTGGTTTGGGTTTTTTTTTTTAATTAATTACAAACCTGGCAACAGAGAAAGGAAGATGCTGTAGTCTCAAAAAATGACTAAAGAACAGCAGTCCTCTCTCTTAACATAAATCATGTTATTCTACTTTCAGAAAACTTTGGCATTGTTATTATCTGTGTTTTGAAGTGGCAGATGCAATAATCTAAGAGCAATCTTTTAGATATACAAATTTTAAAAGTGTTTATTAATTTGAGTTTTTTAACCCAAATGCAAATCTTTTGACATCTGACTTCGTATTTCTTCTGCAATATTCTACCACAATGAATTGAGATGAATCATGGATAAACAATTAATTTTCATCTCTATAAAAAAATACAGAGTAAAAAAATTTTAATGTCATAAATGACACACATTTTCAGAATAATCTCATTTCAAATAATAAATGGGAGAATATTCCAAATAAGCATATTTTTATATACATTAAAGAATTATTTCAAATTTTTTTAGCAAGCACTTACTGAAAGTATTTTGAAAGACATATTTGCAGTTAATTTCCTAACAAGAATAAGCAGCAAAGTTGATTTTATATATTCACAGGAAAGTTACTAAACCAGATCTATTTTTCTATAAGTAACTTATCTTGTGTGTCTGAAATTTCCACTTGAAAAATTAAGAAACTACTTGATTCACCTGCAGGTGACACTGTTGGTCTTAGGCATACAACCAAAGAGCAACAGCATTCCTTTCGACATATTCAGTTGCAGTTTGGATGAATGGTGTATCCAAACCACAATTATTTTTCTTTTTATTTGTACTTTTAAAGTTCCACTGCATGATGGTTTAACCCCAGCTGCCAACTAAGCCCCACATAGCACCACTCGCTCCCCCACAGTGGAATGGAGAGAATCAGAAGAGTAAAAGTAAGAAAACTCGTGGGTTGAAACAAGGTTTAACAGGTAAAGTGAAAGCTGCACACACAAGCAAAGCAAAACAAGGAATTCATTTGCCACTTCCCATGGGCAGGCAGGTGTTCAGCCACCTCCAGGAAAGCAGGGCTTCATCATGCACAGCAGTTACTTGGGAAAAGAAACACCATCACTCCAAACATCACTCCCTTCATTCTTTCACAGCTTTATATGCTGAGCACAAGACCATATGGTATGGGAATGTCCCTTTGGTCAATTTTGGGTCAGCTGTCTTGACTGTGTCCCCTCCCAACTCCTTGTGCACTCCCAGCCTACTCGCTGGTGGGGTGGGGTAAGAAGCAGAAAAGGCCTTGACCCTGTGTAAGGTCTGCTCAGCAGTAACATCCCTAAACAAACAACTAAAACTAAAACAGTCTTACCAACACTGTTTCTAGCACAAATCCATAACGTAGCCCCATACTAGCTACTACAAAGAAAATGTATACTATCCCAGCCAAAACTAATACAATTACAATGTCAAACTTCTTCAGAGACAGTGATTAATCCAAGTGCATCAAACAGATATATTAAGACTGAATTTATTCTCATAAAGCTTAAAGAAAATGAAAAATTGCGTGCCCTGGAGGGAAAAGAAAAAAAATAAAAATAAAAAAAATGAGAATATACTTGTAGCAAGAGCTCATCATCCAAACTGAGTATTTGTATATTTTGATTTACATGCTGAAGTACAACACCAACAAGTTATATAAAAGTTCATTAAAAAAAAAAGGAAGAAAAAATAAAAAAGCACTTAAAACTTTGGTTTTGGAAGAGTTTAGAAAAACTTGTAGGAAATGGAGCTAAGTCAGGCATGAACGTAATTACTTCCAATAAAAAGGAACACATAATCAAGAACATAATTACAAAAAAAGCCTTTAACTACAGAACGCATAGAACCATTTTTTTCCTGTTGTTGTTCAAAATTACTGTAATTTTATCTGGCATTGTTTCAACTAAATTTTACTGCTAAACCAAAAATTAACGCCCACCTTCCAATCCAATCTAAATAGAGATTTTAGCCAAGCAAGTCATACCAGAGAATGCCGGTCAATTACATGCTTTATCAGGGTATGTGGCATTTGATTACTGAACACAAAGTAGAGTTACTCAAAGGCTGTACTAAAATTCTACAGATTATGCAAGAGCAGCAAGCAAGTAGGCATGTAGTATAATAATCCACTATATCTGTCTATTTGAAAAATAGATTATTTCAAATAAAATGTAAATGAATGTCTTAGAGTAATGATTTCTAATTTCTGAAGCATGGAAGTGGACTTTAGTAAAATCAAGATGGATTCTGGCATAAATCTAGAAATTAATTTAGGTC
The DNA here is from genome assembly GCF_000696875.1 of Nestor notabilis. NCBI lineage: Eukaryota > Metazoa > Chordata > Aves > Psittaciformes > Psittacidae > Nestor > Nestor notabilis. Next base: position 16,881 of record NW_009931524.1, on the reverse strand, counting down.
ACAGGCAGCAGCAACTCCAGTTCCTTATAAAGGACTACTATTTTTTATTCAAACTGCTACTTTTTTATGATGTATAAGTACTTTTCCCCCCTGGCAAAATCTTAGCTGTCATAGGCACACATATTAATGAGACAGCAGTAAATCAGAAGGGCTTCCAACAACCCCACTAGGATATTGGAAGACTGATGCCAAAAAAAAAAAAAAAAAAAAGCAGCACAATGCTGAAGGCACAGATCAATAACATAAACCTAAGAAAGCAATGCAGTTGTCCCAGCAAAAAGAATCAACTAGGCAACAAGCTTATTAATTAAACCCACTGAAAGTTATCCAGAAATCTCTTATACAAGCAAAATTTTATTTATTTGTTAATCATTTTCATCATCAGAGACAACCAGGAATTCTGCAAGTGAAGTCACAGAGCTTACTGCCTTATTTCTGACGGTTAAAGAACTCAGTCAAAGAATTAACATTACAAGCCCCAGGTTGCCTCTCTGCTGTTTAACACCAATTTTTTTCACCTGCTTTACTATTTCCCTAAGTTGGTGTGAAGAAGGAAAAAAACAGTGGGAAAACCATATACTTCATTAAAAAGGCACCCATGGAAATACTCTTTCCTTGCCTTTAAGGGGTCAAGAAACTGCACTACAGCACCAACAAATAGAAAATTTGTTCCTTAGGTGAGCTGAATGGGCATGGTGACATTACTGAAGTGCACCCAACCTGTGAGGGAGTGGGCTCCAAGTGTTTTTTTCCAGTTTCGGATACTAGTCAATTCAGGTTCACTTAATCCGGATTATGTCTTCATTTACCTTTTGCTATTCCTTACTTTAAATCTCTGAAAAGGATAATCTTGGAGAAATTACTAGCTTTTTTTCCCTTTGCTCATCCATGAAAACGCTTCTAGGGTTCCACTTTTTCCTTTTAAAAGCTGAGAATGAATTCAGCCTAGCTGAAGACCTGAGTGCTATTGGTCACCAGACTGCTATCAACTAGGAGGGTACACTGTTTACTGATGAAGAGACTGACAAGATCAAACCCTTAAAAACCAGTATTTCATATCTTTAAACACAATACAGTAGGTATTTGTGTGCATACAAAGACACATCCCTTCTGATTTTAATAGGCTTGCTTTCAGAACCAAACACTAATTAAAGAAATGCACTTAACATTTACAGAAAAAAGTTTAAGTAGTAAGACAGAAAAAGATATATAACAGTCCATGCAGTCCCATCAAGCCTCGCTGCCTCAAACAAACCTAGATAGTGGGTTTCGTTTGTGTGGTTTTTTGTTGGGTTTCTTTTTTTTTTTTTTTAAACACTGAAGATTGCCCTGAAGACACCATGGGCAATGAAGCAGGGAGCAAGACTTTATTTTTCCAACTGTGAAGACTTTTAAAACAAATGAAATCCATATGACATGACAGTGTGAAATGGAGATGACTCTGAGATACAGAAATCATACTGTACAAAAAGATTTTGATCTTTCTTGACTCAGTGAGGAACTTCAGCAAACATTTCTATTCTGAACATTTTAGTACATTTCTCCCATTTGAAAGGCAATGTTTTTACCTCATTTAAGGGAAGAGAGACTAATTTTAAACTTTGAAAAATCATGAAAAAGTACATTTTCTTTCAGCGAGGTTGTACTACTGAGAAATACTCCGAACTTTCTCAAGAGGCATGACCCCTCCTCTTTCTTTTTTGTATCAGATTTTAATGTCCTCTTGATAAATTATATCTCCCAGTCCAAATGCTGATCAAAAGAGGATATTCTGCTCCTGAAGCAACAGGTGTGTGCAGAATTCAGCACTACTTTTCATTCTAGGAATAGCCAAAGAGGGAATACTAAGCAGGCTCAACATTTCTTTTGAAACAAACAGCTTGAGAAGAGGAGGCCTTTTCTGCATCCATGAGCTTTATAATCCCTGAATCACTTCTGACTGCCACTTCATGACCGTTTATCTCCTCATACCAAAAAAAAAATTGTAGATTGGATTGCATCTAATGCACCCAAAGTTTCTAGAGCAAAGAACCACTCTGTTCCTGGAAACAGACCGGTATCTGAAGTCAGCAGTAATACAGGAGTTTTCAACAACTGCATGTAAAACACCAGTGGCATGGAATTGGAGGCGAGGGTCACTGGAAGACTAACATCAAGAGTATATGCAACTACAGCGACAGACAAAAATACCAGAGGAGGAGAAAGAGATTAGACAGTGATGAATCACCAACAGATGAGAAAATAAAATAGCATTATTGTGTTTCAAAGGGACTTCAGATTGCACATTCTACGTAATTTTTCAGTGTAAGCACTTCACAGATTTTTCACAAAATGATATGGTAATATGAATGGGATAACAATTGACAATATCAATCGGGGGAAAAAATAAAAGTGTTCTACATTTGATTTCTCTTCAAACGCAGTATAATACAATAACCTGAGAATTGTTATTGAGGGAGAAGAGCTGTTAATATTCTGAGTTAAAAAACCTCATAATTCTTGGTCACTCATTTTTTGTATGAGTATGATGACATACATGGTAAGATGACATCCCTGCATTCAATAGGGGATACTGAGAAATAAAGTTCCTATAGATTCTGTTCGATATATTCCTTACTAATCAAGAAATTTTGAAGGCTACTTTACCAACACAGTTTAGAAATAGAAACATATTTGTTCAAAATAAGGTTTTGGGATGAACAACAAATGTAATACTTTTCTGTGTTTTAATTTCGTAATGTAATTTCATACATTTTAGCATGTGACCAAAAGGTCAACCTACTTGCAATTAAGGGCATGCTGCAAAGCCTACAATTTCAGCCTAGGAGGTCTTTTTAGCACATAATTTAATAAAATTTAATAGCAGTAATGCTTAAGAGCATTTGTTTATAACTACTCCCTGAAAGACCACTCCTACCAAAACCTATGAAATAGACAACAAGAATGTCAGGAAAAATGGTATTAAAAAAAAAAAAAAATAAACACACACCACCAAATCCTGTTTACAAGATTTTTGTTTCATAGAAAAATCCTTCTTATTGAAGAACTGGCTATTCAAAGTACATAGAGTATCATAGAACATAATTCACTAACAAAATTTACGTATTTCCATTTCCATAGGAAAAGTACCAGGAATCACGCTCACTACTTGCTTTTACCTAGAAGCATCTCTATATCTTATTAAAGCACAGGAAATGAGAAACAGTGTATGAAAAAAACAGAAAGCTGTAGAACGAAACAGAAGGTATCTCAAGTTTATAGCCCTCTTTTGCTTCAAATAGTTTCAGACTTGATTAGTTTTATATTGCAGATAAGAACTTAAGAAAAAAAGCATTATTCCACTTTATTAGTATCAGATTCCAATAGAGAATAAAGCCTTCATGACTTAATATTAGAGTCTATCAGCTGACAGAATCTATCAGACTGATCATCCATATTACTCAAAGGTCCCAATGCCATTTGCTATTCTCAGAACTACTTGCCCTATTCAGCTCTGATGCTTTTGTGGTCTTTGTTTCACTTCTTACTTCTGCCTTGCCATCACAAGTACAATTAATCAGTTAATCTTCAAGATGTCAAAAAACATTCAGTCCTTCAGGCTATTTCCTCTCCTCAAGAAAAGCATTCTGTTCAGTAATCAGACAAATGTATTTGCCAATGCAAATGCAGCTTACACAAATTCTCTTTTCATTTGCAACACTGGTGTTTTCAAAAACACTATCACTACTGTTGTATTACTCATGCTTTTCAATAAAAATTGCCCTTTTATTCTAAACTACTTTTATTTCCAGTATAAACAGCTAGCTAAAGTTAAAAAGAACAATAACCAGCTAATAAAATTTGTGATAAGCTAACAAAACATTTTGCTTTGATTTGAATACAAAAAGTAACATTTAAAGGAAAACGGTAACTTTATTTTTAAAAAAATCCAGAACTAGCTGTGATGTATTGACCTTGGTGGCTGCAAGCTGCCCAACCAGCTACTCTCTTGCTTCTCCTCCTCAACTGGACAGGGAGGGGGGAAATAAGACAGAAAACCTCACAGGTTGTGCTGAACATTGGGAGGTCACTTACCAATTACTGTCATGAACAAAATAGACTTGACTTGGGGAAAATTAATTTGATTTACTGCAAATGAAAAATAGAGTACAATGGTGAGGAAACAAAGAGAAAACCTAAAAACCCCTTCCTCCTAGTCCCCCGTCCTCCCAGGCTCAACTTTGTTGCTTTGTTCCCAACTCCTCTCCCTCCTGGGGGATGTGGGTTGCAGTCAGTCCATAACCCTTCATCTCTGCTGTTCTTTCCCCACACTTTACCCCCCTTCCAGTGTGGGGTCCCTCTCAGAAACAGTTCTTCACAAACTGCACCAACATGGGTCCTTTCCATGGGATGCAGTTCCTGCCGTGAGTGTCCTCCTGCATGAGCTCTCCATAGACCACAGTTTTCTTTAGGGCCCCATCCACTTGCTGTGGTGTGGAGTCCTCCCAGGGCTGTAGTGTGGGTACTGGCTCCACCATGACCTCTTCCATACGCTGCAGGGGAATCTCTGCTATGGTGCCTGGAGTACCTTCACCCCTCCTTCTGCTCTGACCCTGGTGTCTGCAGGGTTACTTTTCACACTTTTGTCCTCAATACTGCTGCACAGTGGTTTTGCCCTTTCTTAAGTATGCTTATTAGAGGCATCAGCATCTCGGCTGCAGAGCTCAGCAGTGCCCTGTGGTGGGGCTGCTGGAGCTGGCTGGAACTGGCCACGTCTGGCACCTGCCAGTGCCTGGGCACCCCAAAAATAAGCACATGGTGCTTATAAGGTGATGAAAAGACACTTTGCTTACTTACTGGTGTGGATATTTTTCTCCTTAATTGACATCTTGGAAATCATTCACATTTTTAAGCTGCTCAATGTGCTCAGTACTTGGCAAATGAAAGTGATACCACCTCTAAAATCTACAGCTTTGAAAGATGATTTCTTAGCAAAATATTAAAATAGTTTTTACATAAACTGTGAGCAACATTAAGAATCAACTCTGAAAGCAATGTGATTTTAACTTACACAGGCTAACAAGCAGAGAACAGATATGACAGCTAGCTGCCTGTTTTCTAACTGACAATGCAAAACAGGTTTAGCAGGACTTTCTTAGCACCACCAGCCCCCCAACCATCATCTTTTTTTTTCCTCAAACTGAGCTGCATGGATAAAAAGTCTAACCTCTCACTTTGTGCCTTTGCGTATTTCATTGATGGAGGACACTACAGCAAATATATTTACACTTTGACTTATTTGAGCATCTGGGAATTTCTCAGAGTTGTGAAACTACAAAAGTTTATTAAGGCAGTTTAAAAGAAAAATCAATAGGTTAATGCTCTTCTAGGTTTCCCACTCCCTATCTGCGTTAAGAAGAAATGTTTAAAAGCAATTTAGGTTGAAAGCAGACTAAGGTCAGATACAGTGTTTGCTTCTGATACCCCTTTCTTTAATTGTACATGCAATTGTTTTTTATCAAATCCAGAACAGAAAAAAAGACAGATGTATTTGGAGGCCTGAAGAAACCTTAAAATTTTAGAGTTGTCTGTTTCTGTAAAGGCTCTTAGACGCACAGTGAGAGGCACAGCCTTGCAGTTCTGTAAATGTATAAATCTCTTTTTGTGGGCCTTGGAATACTTTAGCTCTATGTAAACACTACAGAAAATCCAGTAGAACATTTTAAATGAATAACCTTGCTTTCTGTATAATCAGTTTCTTGATCAAGAAGAAGAAAAACAAAAATGGAATTACTTCCCTGTATTAAAAAAAAATAAATCTGTATTCCAGGAAAATATACCAAATAAGTATTCAATAGTTCAGAAGTGGCAGACTCAAGACTATTCATACAATAATAGTTTGATTCATTTCCCCATAATATTTATTTAAAAGACAATAAGTTTCCTTCTTCGGCTCTCTGAATCCCTTTAACTCCAAGAATATGAGAGGAAGGAACAAAGAGATATAGAGGTTTATAAGGCTGGGGAAATTAGCCTGGTTTCAAAATTTGACCAGATTTGTTTTCAACTACTACGTAATTTTAGCAACACAGAAATCACTGATAATCTGGCCTTAACACCAAGATATCTGCGTAGTGAGCAAGACTCATGACAGTCTAAGGGTCTTCAGTGCAGCGCAAGAGACGTAGGATGTAATAAACAAGATTTGGCTTATATCTGCAGGTCTGAGGCACAAAATAAAGCAAAAACATGATAGAAAATTGATTTCAACTTTAAAATGTCAGTCATGTATACTTAGTTGAATTGGGAGGCTAGCTGTTGACAAGGACTGTAGTGTAACACATCTCATACAAAACTGTTGAGGTATAAGTTGTTTAACAGGATGATTTAAAAAATTATTTTAAAAGTTTATATTAGGTGGAAGAAATTTTGCTGAATTTTCACTGTATTATGCCAAGGATCTTAATTTTGTTTAATGTTATTTATGTATGAAGCATTAAGAAGAAACTATCTCCTATATGGTTTTTGATACCCACTACCTTTAAAAATTACTAATTGTTAAGGCCAGAAGGTATATTTCTACAGCTTCCTAAAGGCGATCATGTTACTCATCAGCTTACAATACACTGTGCCCAGTTCAGTGCCTTCGGACTTGGTGATTACATTATAAATCTATACTGCTCCAATCCTGGCTGTATTCTTGAAACTTTCAAAAGATAACTATTACCAGTACATTTGTTGCAAAACAAGGTCAAACTGATCTGAAAGCCCACAAATTGATTTTGATGTTACATCATTTTCTAGACTAAATAAAGCAAAGACTGAGTGGCAATACATATGCACACTCAAAAAAGTCCACATGGACAATCACCCAAATAATCCACTGTCTTCTAACAAAACATTTCCTGTTATCTCAAATGCTACCTAGAAAAATAGACAATATATTGTTTTTGAATATTATGCATCTAAACATTAACATACAAAAACCAACTTACCAAACAAGAGATTATTATCAGAGTTTCCTAGATAATAGTATGTCAGGATACAAACATGCTGAGAATAGAGCTGATATCTTTCCTATCAACTGTAGGGATATTAACTTCCTTTGATTGTTTTTTAATGAGGAAAAGAAAATGAAAAGTTAATGTATCATTATTTAGACTATGAAAAAGCTTTAATAATGTAACATAACCTCTCTACAAGAACCAGCACAATAGATAGTGCTATTTATGTTTGTAACAAATTTATTTTCTTCTGCTTCCAGCTTCAGTGAAGTATTTATTTATGTACAAATTATCTGGTAATAGACCCGGATCTGTTCTGTCTGAAACATTAAAGTGACATGTTAAGTATTTACACTTGCTCCTTTTCACAAAGACATGAAGGAAAATTGGGTCTTACAGTTTTAACATGCATCTCTCATCTTAAGACACATCTTAAGTAGTAGCTGTGGCTTTCTCTGCACAAGATGAAAGTAGCAAGTTAGAAGATCAACTGAAGAGTCAATAAAACAATTACTTTTATTTTTAAGGGAGTTTCATCATTGATAGAAACAACTTTTTTGAAAAGCTTGGCTTCTGAAGTATGTGTTGGAACCATTGTACTGTAAATGAATTTTCAAAGTATAGTATGGAATAACATGGAAGTAAAATTGTCTTATCGTTTTATAATACCATAAAAGTATGGAGCAGCAGGAGACATGGATGCCTTCTGGATGAATATAAGTGACAGCATGGAAAGCTCAGAGATATTGCTGAAAAATACTTGTAGAAAAAGTAACAAAAGTAGATTCCACTGTACATTAACAGTGGATTCCTGAGAAGTGAGACAGTTAGCAATTTGTCAGCTAAAGCAATTTTTCCTCATCAGACGCATGTAATAACTTACAAAATACACATACCTAAATTCACACAGGCCAAGTATAAAAGATGAAGCATGCAGGAGAGAAAGGAAGGAGAAAATTGTCAGGACTGTCACTGAAGTTCTACTTCTAATATCTGACAATCACCTCATTTTTACATCTTTCATTATGACTGACTTGATTCACCTAAGGATGAAAATGAAGGTGCTGAAAATATAACTACTCAGAAAAGAGGCAGAAGACAACTGTCACAGAAGATTTATATCTGGCCTTCCATTTCCTAAAAGAATCAGCTGAGATCTTTTGAAACAGTAATCCAACCTGAAATGCCTGCATCTTCTTCAGCTGATGATTCTACCCCTGCATTTTATCCTCCATGCTATATATATAATCACTACATATTTAAATTGTGTGCATGTATCCATCTGCTATAATGTTAATTCTTACAAGAAAAACTGCTTTACACTTAAACAGAGGCATGTCATCTGTGACACTAGTAAAGGCTAGAAAACAAGGTAATGATTGTTAAAGCAACTCTGAAAGTATAAATAAAGCAGCAACACCTATCAAAGTATTCATGTTTCAGAAATGTACACATCAGAGAGGCTGAAAGTAAAATAAAGTTTTGAAGCAAGAATAAATTTAATATAAAGTAAAAAGCAATGAAAGAACCCAGCTTGGATGAGGTGGTTTAAGTGCATACTTGATGAAAAAAAAGTTTATAAGTCTTCATAGGAAACAATATATGCAAAGAACAATAAGCAAAATCCAGCACAAGTGTCCTTTCCTCAATTTATAAGAAGGCTACATATTTTCTGTGTGCTTTGATAAGCAGCAATAAAATAAAGCCCACTGCTGGGCTCCAGAATCTGTAAGAACAGAAGCAGCAATTACTCTTGGATTTGTGTTCTCCCTCTTCACACCTCCTACAATTCTCATTAATCCTAAAGGAGGGAAGACTGACTAGCTACAATAAACAAAAGGAAGCAAAAGTGAGAATTTGACAATCCAAGAATTTTTGGACTTTATATATATATTTTTTTTAGCCTTTCAGATGTTTTGAAGAGCAAAGAAGCAAAGCTATTATCAGTGCTTTAATTGTAGTTCCTTTGAAAATCTAGGAACTAAATCTTGGGTCACAAATAACATAACGGTTTCCAAATATTTTCTCTTTGGGAAACCATTTTTCTTGCACGTCCATGCCCCTACCCCAACTTAGGAAAAACAAATACACCGTATTTTAGGTTAGTGTTTCTACCTATGAGGTATGTAAAAGATCCTTTAAAGATGAGTAAGTTGCAGATATAAACCCAATAAATTTCAATGCTATGAGTCCACTGCAGAGAAAAAATTGATTTTTACCTAGGTCATCCCCTTGCCATTTCCTTCTTGATTCTATGCTACATAAATCTACTTTAGCCTCTTCCTCAAAAGGTGAGAAATTATGCTACTAGTGGTATTTTGGACTCAAATAGGAGAGCATGATGAAGCAGACAGTCTTTCTACACTTAAATTACTATGTTGCTTTAAATTAACACTTTATATTAATAATTTCCCATTACTACAGCAATAAAATGTCAACTTTGCAGACTATTTTCCATGCACCTTTCTTAATAATGCCTGAAATGTTTGTTTGGGTTTTCTTTTTTTTTATTTTTTATTTCTCTTCTTTACTGGATGTAAGCAGAGTTACAGTAATCGGGTGAGATCTTATGGATTACATTGCAAGCTATGAGAGCAAGAGAAAACAGCACTTTTCCATTCTACATTCATTCTGTTCACCTAACTTTGTAGTGAGATTCAGAGCATGCTTTTCCACTATCACTTCCATTTTGGCAGTGATGTTGCTGTTACTCGTTGATATTGGTTTGTTATTTGTTGCTTACCATAGCATGGTGACTGCATGCATCAATATGTGTGCATACATGTCTTTATAAAATAGACTGCTATCCAGGACTTCATACTAGATCACTGCAGTGGTCCTCTTTATTATTAATTACATATAGACGTCTTTTCTTGTCCGGTTTATCTAGTCTTATAAAAATGTTCTTGTCCAGTTTATCTAGTCTTATAAAAAGTTCTTATCCAGTTTTTCTAGTTTTATAAAAATGTAAAATACATCAAAGCTAAAACTGAAAAAATGTAACTCATCTGAATCAGTAATTACTACCACTTACATTTATAAATGCTCAGAGCAATAATGCAACCAAGTGTTATCCTGTCTTTTGGACGAAGCAGGAGGAGGGAGGGTAATTAGAAGGCTGTCTATGTAAGAACAGATATAAATGTATCTCAATATTCTGGAAAAATGATATTTCACTGACAGAAAGAGCATTTGTCTGAATTAAATGTGACAGGAAGTATTTGCGAAAACACAAAAATCTCCATCAGTGCAATATTATTTATAAGGTTAAAAAAGCAAATTTTATTTATTTCTCTGAGCATTCAAATGTTGAGCCTAGTGAGGTCTTATACTTTCCTATTTGTCCTTAAAAAGCAAAAGTAAGATCATCCATTAACAGGAACCTACAGTTGTTTGTTTTTTTTTTTAAATAAGGTGGTAAGCATTATTTTGACGTATCTGTAACAATGTTACAGAATTTCAAATTTATTTAGAATTTACCATTTGCATACCAGACCTTAAGCTTTTCAAAGATGCTTATTATCATAGAATGCCAAATCTGAAATTATGAATGTTAGGTTCTTGCTAATACATACATACTTGGTTTATAACCCTGAAAGGGTAAAGGCACAACCCACTAAGGTTCACAAGCTAGAAACTAGGTAAGATTTTATAGAAAGGTTATACCTTAAAGTAGGCTACCATAAGTCCAAATGGGAGAAACCAGAAAGTTTAATGAGCCCATTGCTAAAGATATTTCAGATGTATTAGTGTTTTAGTCACTTTGAATGGAAAGTCACATTATGGAACATAACCAGCATAACTGCAGACTTAGCAAGAAGATTTTAGCTGCTTCACCAACACTTCAACAAGGAGTTTGAAGAAAAGACAAGTGTACCTATGAAAAGGTATGAATACACATACATACTAAATAGTAAGCATACCTGTGTTCGCAGAATTTCACCTTTTGATAGCTGCATATCACCAGTCAGCTCTTTCACAGTAATGCCTAGTGGTTCCAGACGCTTGCTGAAGTAATTTGTCATTTCAGCTGCCAAAGCCTTCATAGGAGCAACATACACGATCTGCACCAAAAGGACACTCACTTGATAAATGAGCAAACCCCACAATGTCGTTTGTTTCATGGCAACCATTACAAATCACAATTTATTGTGAAATATGATGCCCGGCGCTTACAGTGAAAAATCTTAATAGTGATATATGAAAAGTAGTTATCTTTCTTGGGTAAGTGTGCAGCTGTTTAAAGGACAATGGATTTTGTTTATACAGCCTCATCAGTTCAAAAATTGGTTCTGCATCAAAGCTAAATGCATTTTCATAGTCTTTTACTCACATAATAAGATTTTTACAACACAAATAAGAATAGCTTTAGCAATAACGAAGTATCAAAACTAGCCTTATCTTTAACTTCAAAAAGTGCAATACCCTTGAAAACCTCCTGATTTAATATTTCATGTATAACATATAATGGGTTTTACCTTACGAGTTAAAAAGCTGTTACTTGGTTCATTAAACTCCTACCTTAAACTCATCCTTTTTGATAACACCATGCTGGACATGCTGGCGAATTTCATGAAGGATTGTCAGCATGGCAATGTTAGTCTTCCCAGCTCCAGTGGGGGCACAGATTAGCATGTTCTCATTCGTGTTGTAGGCAGTCTCAAAAACTATAGATTGGATTCGGTTTAGTCTTTTCATGCCTTTAAAAGCAAGTTGTCCAATCTGTTAAAACAAACACACATTTTTTTATTTTACATGTGTGTCTAGGTGTATGACTTTATACATATAGTAATCATAAGAAAAAGAATACGTTGTAGAAAAACTAAGGATTCCTGTTGAAATAGTTAATATTGCAAAGTTCTTATTCAGCGGCTACCACTCCCACCAAACCCTCAAATATTGAATCTATAAGGAAAACAAAACATAGCGGGATAACATTTGTTAAAATCAATCAAAATCTTTAGCCACATCCTGTTTCAGCATTTCATTTGCTTTTAATCAAGAGTGTGACCGAAACTAACATACAGTAAAATAATGACCTATTAATAATTAAATGCCAATAAACCAGCAATAATCAGATTAGAAGAATATACATCTTTAAGATGACAAACTACAACTACTGTAATGGAAGAAACAGCAGAAATACACAAGAACCTAGTGAAGAAACAGATTATTAAAAAAATTATTTATGCTACTTTTGCACAACAAAGTTTAAATATGCAAACACACACAAATTCAGTAACAACATCCTCCGCTTGAGAGAAAATCTTCATCTTGCAATTGTTCAGGTTCAGACCTTTCCCCAGTGATACTTGTAACAAACTGCAGCCTCTAAAAGGCATATAAAATTTGTATCTGTAGTCCCAAATAATCTTTGAGAATGTTTAAAAAAATTAAATTACATAGTTAACACAGGAAATTAATAGTTATTATAGTTTAATGCTTGTTTATATTTTAAAATACAAATCAATTATAAAAATACTTAGTTCCTCTCTGTGCTCATGAAAAATGAGATTTTCACCAAGAAAGAATTGTTGTAGACAGTTACAATTTCAGCATCTGTAGATTTCTAAGACTTTTTCACTGAAGAACAGAGGCTTAAGATATATAATTAATTTTCTAATAAACTTACTTTTGCTTAGTTACTTTACACAAACACTTAAAAGAGACTGAAGAACACATATTCTTTCATTTCTACATATTTAATAACCTGCAGTGCTTGTACTAATTATCATGAAAAGTATCCTAGTGATATTTTGACGAATATAATTTTTATTTTAATTGTAGAAAACCACAAAAGTACAAATTCACTGTAAAGAACAGTCCTGAAAGCACCTTCTGAAGGTCTCGCTTTCAATTACTCTGGGCACTTCAGTTAATTTGCAGTCATTTGCTATGGTAATAGCCTCTCCAATGTTAATAATATTCTTTCCAATTCTTTTCAATACTAAGCAAATTATTTGAGCAGTACCCAATTCATGACTACCTTAAGTAATGAAAGCTTAAGAATGAAGGCTTTATTGGCTATTGAAATCAACAATTTTAACTTTGTGACAAACAGAGTTAGGTCTATCCTTTTGCGGCAGCTTCTTGGTAGTAGCCTCGTGAGAGGCTGAGATGCAAATTACAAATTAAGGTTAATACATCATTTTCACAATACATGAAAACACTACTCTTAAATGTAGAGGAATGACGTACTTAATGATTGGCCAACTCTAGTTTTACACTAGAGAACTTTAAAGACCAGCACTCACTGATATAAAAGTCAATGAAAATGCTATGCAATCAACGCACTCTTTTTGGAAAATATGCTTTTCAATTTAGCAGAACCTTTCTCTTAGCAAAGCTTTCAGGTTGAAAATGTCTTGCGCAACACTGAAAAACCAAGTTCAATTCAAATAATGGATTTCATTTGTATTTATAGGATTGACACACCTCAAATATATTCAAGTATCTATTCTATACTGTTAAGTGTCTTTGGTGAAGAAAAAAAAAGGCATATCTACTCTAAGTACTTGTACTTAGTTTGAGGTTTCTTCATTAAGTTTTTTCAAGTTTTTTAAGTGGCTGAATTTCAGGATTACAACAGTTTTCACTGCTAATGTTCTTTCACAGTTTATTCTGCTTGCAAGATTGCAGGGAAAAAGCTCTTTTTTTTTTGCACGAAGTTTTGTATACATAATGTTTACTTAGTGTGTCATCTTCAACATTCATTTCAGCTTCATGAATAAGACTGTTACAAAGTGTTAATGGGTTTCCTGGAGACTTGCTGACTACATTAGTGCTATCAGGGTTCAATCAGTTATTTTTATGGCCTCCTTAGTCATTTTAGGATTCTAATTTGCCTATTACTTCATTTTGAGATTTCTTGACAGAACTTTGAAAATGGTTGTAATTTTCCTTTTCCCTCACATTCCATCCAATTGATTTTAGAGGCTATTATAAACACTGTGAAGTTCATACCGATAAACACTGTTAAAGTATTTATAATAAAGGATCTACAGAAAGAAACTCACAAACACAACTAATGATTACAGAATTGAACTAACAAAACACTACACTGCACAATTTGTATGTTACTTAAAGAAGCAGTTTTTAAACAAAAGCAGAAACATAGTTGTCTAAATGAAGTCTGGTCTTAAGTACCTTCAAGAAATAATGACAAGAATTTTTCACAGTCACACAGTTGAACATTCATGGCTTTATGTATACAGGTCTTTTTACAGTTGTGTGATTGTTAATACCCTTAAATAAAGTACATCTTTAAGTGTGTTCTTAAACTACCACCTCTACAAATATATTATTCCAGCTTCTTTTAATCTTTAAGTGGGTAGTGTAAGACATCTTTTTTTCCTCTATGTTTGTAAGAAATTGCATATACTATAGCCCTGGGACATGCAATTGTTCGCAAAATTAAATAAATGTTTAGATAAATAAAAATAATATCCTACTCTCTTCCTCCTGGAAAGTAGTAATGCCATAGATTAAGAGTGACTTGGTAAGCAGCAATAAATAAACAGACATTCCAGAACAAAAGCTGTATAGCAGCTTATCAGAGGAAGCTTGTTTTCTGGAAAGATGCTAAGCCTACTGAAACAGGAATATTAAGAGTGGAATAAAAATTAATAAAAATAAACCCCATAGAAGCCTAGTTAAGAACTAGAAGGGTTTTGTTGATGGTGGTTTTGTTTGTTTTGGTTTGGATTTTGTTGGTGTTGTTTTTTGTGGGGTTTTTTTTCTTTTTTTTTTGGTGTTTGTTTTTTTTTCCTTTGTTTTGTTTTTTATTTTTGCTGGGGTTTTTGTTTGTTTGTTTTTAATGGTATTCTGACCAGAATCTAGACTTTCAATCAACACACTAGTTTCAAGAAACTTGAAAGAAAAATGCAGGCATTGACCAATCAATACATAACATTCACAATCACAATGCACAGTCAATGCATTATATTCTTCGAAAGGTAACTCTGCAGGAACATACTAAGGATTAGAAAAGATACAAGGAATTCCAGAGAAAAACAGTATTTTAAGACTTCTTCAAACCATCTTCCCATTTGGTTGAAAAACTATGACAAGTTATTCTTCTCCAAATTCTATTTTATTCCAAACAGTAAGTACAAATGCACAATTCGAAACCAGTGTAGTTCTGCTCTTAAAAATGAGTAAGAAAAAAAAAGGATAGCAGACAAATTTGCAGCAATAGGCACAGGAGTCCACAGTTTGACAAACATACTAGAAGATTTGTTTTTCTAATTTATCATTTGCACAAACTACCTAGCTTAAAAGCTGAAAACATTTTTTTTCCTGTGGTGTATTAACATCGGTAAAGACTTCTACAGATCAAATCTTTTTCAGATAAACCACTGAAATCCCTTCTTGCTTAAAAGTCTGGTAGCCACTGGATGGTGGAATCTTATTTTTTACTGAAGGTGAATGAGATGCAACATTCAGCAGCTTTCTCTTCCACAGCTGATTTACAGTGTAAAATTCTACACAAAGCATAGGAAGTTTAAGCAGAATAGAATCTGAATGCTATTCTAAGCAAACACAATTTCATGCCTCAAATGGCCATTTTTACATAAGCATGAATTGATGTGAAAGATCACTGATATAAATGTATAAAACCTTTATTTTTACTTCAGTTAGCTTTTCAATTCTTTCCCGAGAAGTTTACTATTACAACTAATGCACTTATGAGTAAATGAGATTACATTTAATGAAAATATTCTAAATTAGCCATTTCATTAAAAAGATATTTGTGTGTTGGTGCTCTAAAAACAATTTAAAAATAGGACAAAACTGTTAGGCATTAAAGTAACAGTCATGAATGAGACCATACGATTGAGTCTGCAGGCAAGCTACAGCTCAGAAACAACTGCTTTAACAGCACAGGAGTAACAGCATAGCACAGGCCATAAGCACTTGAGAGTTTTAGTCATGGAATTCATCTGCCAGACCTTGTAATTCTACAGAGTCTAATAAATATGATATAGAAAATACCTTTTTTTTTTTCCCCAAAGCATACCTGTGAAACCTGCTATGACCTGTCTATGGTCTAAAGCACTTTCCCTCACACAGCACAAAAGGGTGCTAACAAGTTCCATTAAAAACTGAGATCTTCTTTCACTCTGTATTACTTCATGCATTAACACTACTCGACATAAACAGCTTGTCAGATGCAATTAATCCCAGTATCACAAATTTTCACTTGGTGACCCAATGTGCTCAGGGTACCATGCCAGCATTTTATTAGCAGCTCCTGAATTCACGATTGGAGTGCAAAGACATAGAAAAATATATCTTCGCTAAGCTATCCAGAACAACACTGAAAAGAAATATAATCATATTTAATTCTTAGCAATTTATCCAGAAAATGGTATCTCCCTTAGTATGATCATATTTTATTGATTTATCTGCAGGACATTCTCTTCATATTCCTCATTCCAGAAGAGATTTTGTCTTGTCTATGTTCATTTTTGCAGTTTTCATGTCATAACAGAAATGTTAGTCATCTGTACTAATTTCCACAGCATAAAACCACCCAAAATTAATATTCTAAAACGATCACTTCTTCTGTTGCACTACAACGAAATAATAAGATTACTACTAATTTATCATGAAGATAAGCCATTGCACGCATAAACCAAGTTCAAACTTTCATACTCATTGGCTTAATTTTAATGTAGATATATTTTAATCAAAGAACCTTTCCTATTTCAGATGCACCAAATCCCTTTCTGCACTGAGTTGTTCAGATGCACCTTCAGTTAAAAACATAACAGAACTGGTAATAAGATGAATAATCTAAACTACTTTACAGGAAATCAATGAAATTCAGGAAATTAAGTTCAGATATCCCTTGTACTGACATATAAATCCTGCCTTACCAATTTGGTGGACTTCT
>NW_009931523.1:0-24781 GCF_000696875.1 Nestor notabilis | reverse complement strand
GGCTCAGGGCAGCGGTGGCTGTTGCCATCATCAAGCTGAAATGAAGTAGTGTAGAAAAAGCCTGGCAAGCCCTTAGCTCTTGTCTTGCTCACCCAGAACAGGGCTGTGCCCTTCCACGAGCAATGGCAGCGCTTTGCTTAGTGTATGACGATACACAGCTCTCTGCAAAGGGGCTGGTTTTGTGCCCCTCCTGCTGGCTTGTCGATGGCCCCCATAAACCCAAGTACTGGGGTACACGGACATCAAGAGGAGCCATTAACCTCACGGTTTTGGTCTCCGAGCAGAGAAGGAGGTGTTCTATGTCTGATACAACGAAGGATGGGGGCTGAGGTGTAACATTTGGGCCTGTATGTGTTTGGCTCCAGAGATGACCCGGTGTGATCTCGGATGGAGCCTGTCAGCAGGCGTGTGGTTCACGAGTCAGTGGGTGTTGCAGTCATAGTGTCTTGGCTAATGATTTTAGCTGCAGCCCGGAGAGCAGGACCTGTGCATCTGCCAGTGTCTTGGAAGAGCAGGTTTGGAAAGGTGGCTCCATGGGGTTTCCTCTCCACATGCCATTGTTCAGGTTGCTGACTGAAAGGACCCCCTTCCGACAGCTGGGGATTGCTGTTTGACCTCTGAAAAGGAAGTTTGATGCGGGATAAGTCTCTGGATTGCTGTGCTGTGTGTAAGCAAAGCCTGTGAGTTTCTGCTCTGATGAGTCCTGGTGGGAAAACATTGTCCAGCTGTGTTTCTGGTCTCGCATCTCACACTGGGCTCTATTAAAACTCCACATAACTTTTCCTTCTGCTTCTCCCTGTCATTTCTGGAAGGCACCTTGGCAGATTTTGCTGCAGCTACAAATAGCGGGAAGGTAGCACCACATTCCTCAAGGGGCTCATTAAACTTCTGACAGCAGTAATGTAATGAGTTCTGCATTCTGCCGCTCCCTGTAGAGTTTTAAGCAGTGCAGCTAATTAGGGAGCTCTCAGATGTGTTTCAGTCAATACAAACAACATCATTTTCGATTGTCATTTGTTTTAATTATGCCCGACCAGAAGAATGGAAATGTCGACACTTTGAAAGCAGTGACTCTGGCTTATATCCTGACAGGAATCAGGCAGAGAGAGGAGAAGGGTCTTTGAGATCAAGCAATGAGTGGCTGGAGTCCAGTTTGCTTCATGTGCCGGCAATAAGACAGTTCTTACTCTAGTCTGTTCTCTCATCACTGCTACCCACAGCAGTGTCAAAGGCTTTATGGGCGAAGCTTTTGCCTTCTCTAGTTAGTACTGTTTTTACCTGTTGTACTCACAATGCATGGAAACAAGAGGCCTAGTGATCACCATTGGAAAAGAATTTCAGGGCCTTTTTTTGATGAAAGAAATAAAAAATCTCAATTTAAAAAAAGTCCTGTCTCTCACTGTGGTCCCCCTGAACTCCACTTTCTTTAGGACATGAACCTTGGAAAGAGCTGTCTCAATGGAGAGATGGACAGGCGAGAAATGTTGAGACATGGTGGAAGGACCCTCCAGCTGATGTTCTCAGCAGGTTACATGCCAGGCACAGGCACAGGCACGGCTGAGGCACAGCTGGAGCTGGTTGTCACGTGGGGACCTGATCATCCCATCTGTTTTGTACCCATCCAGTTGGCCACTCAGAGCACAATGTCCTGACCTAGAGAAAAGAGACAATGACAGAAGTCTTGCTAGAGTCAATGTAAATGACAGCCACTGCTCCCCTCATCCGTAAAGCCATACTTAGAGAAGACAATCACATTAGTCAGGCCTGGTTTACCCTTGGTAAGTGCACGTTTGCTGTTCCAATCCCCTTCCTCTCCTTCATATGCCCTAACGTGCATTTCCAGAAGACTTGCACCATGAATTTTCCAGACTTCTTAGAAAATGTGTTCTGTTTGTTGGCTTTCACTTTCACCTTTTCAGTCCTCGGAGCCTACCAGCATAACATCTAATTCAGGTTAGTCTGCTTCCTGGAACCCTTTTAACCACACCATTTCTGTTTTACCAAGAGATAAAGCAGAAAGCTGCAAACCACTTTGCTTGCTGCGATGTGTGAGATTGTGATATCGCATGAGCACAGACCCAAACCGGGGAGATGTTTCAGATAACACCAGCCCACAGCACTGAATGATAAGGGTCCTTCTCATATGCCTTTGTCCTTGGCTTTGGGCTTTGTCCAGGAAGCAGGAGACACTGTCTTTAAACTGCCTCTGACCTGCAGTTTCTTTCACATGGCTTTGCCTTTTATTTTGGCCCCTTCCAGGCCCAGGAACTTTAGCACCAGCAGTGTGAAGGGGCTTCTAACAGGATGCTAGGAAACACATTTTGGGACTGTAGAAAAGATATTTTGGGATGGATAAAGGAAGGGTCAAAGGTAAGGAAATGGAAGGAGCAGGGTGACCTGAAGAGAAACGTGTGCGGGACTTCATTTCCTGGTGAAAAACTGCAAAACATGAGAAAACCAGCCACAGAATGAAATTAGAAATACCTGTCTTAAGGTAAAGCCTAACCTTGTCAACTGGGCGTGGGTCTTTCCAAGGAAGCGATTTGCTTTGCCAGTGTCTCTTTACCCTCTTCTGCCTGCAGCATAGTGTGCTTTAACCATTGAAACCCTACAGGAAAACTTGACAGCTCAGAAGTGGAAGATTGGTTAAAGGATGGTTAAAGGTTAAAGTTTTGTCTAAGTGCCAGCAACTAGAGTCACCAGGCCCCATGTGGGCAGGAATGGAGAGGCCAGCAGCCTGTATGAGTAGGGTAAGAGACTTGCAAAACATGTATTGAAGTGGTCATTATGTTTGGCTGGGTATCAGACATATTCCAGGGTCCAACAGCAGGACCAAGCCAAACCCTGCAGAGACTAGAAGGTCTGGACATCACCTGAGAGAGCCATTTGCTTGTGTGTGGCTGGAGGGGGGGGCGGCAAGTGGAGATGGAAGTATCCAAGGGTATCCTGCACAGGCTGGGTGTCTAAGGCTGGTTTCTGGGTGCATCCATCACACGTATGTGTCTGTAGATGTGTTGTTGTGTCCAAGTGGGTCTGTGTGCCAGCAGCTGGAGCAGGGCTGGGGCCTCAGGGGCTTGCCTGCACCAATGTCAACAACTAGGAGGGCGGTAGGTTGGCGTGGGTGAAAGGGCTGTAGCAGCAGTGCGTGTCTCCCGGGGCATGGTTTGGGGGTTCGTTTGTCAGGATTTTAGTTTGAATTTAATTTTTTTCTGTCACCCCTTCTTCATGAATTTTTTCTGCTTTATCCCACTTAGACTTTTTGGAGAAAGCTTCCGTCAAGAATGGAGCGTTTCTTTGGAAGATCCCCAGTGAAATGATAAAGAAAAGAAAATGGTTTAGAAATGCATCTTTGCTAGAGTCAAAGGAAGGAATGACATTCAGATGTGCTCAAATCTGTGATAATATCATCTGAGACAGGAATTTTGATTGCTTGTACACATTTTCTTCATTTTTTTGGACAGTATCCAACAGTAAGTCTTGGCTTGCACAAGCATCTCAACATAGCTTTTCTCATCAGATTAAAATGACATGGTTCCTTGAATTATACCAGTCCCTTTGTTGATTACAATTAAAGGCAGAATCTGTTCAGAACATTGAGGGATTTTCCTAGTTTTCAACCAGTTCTGCACAAATTAGTCACAGTTATGCAGTTTGCAATTTACCTTGGGGCATGGAATTGAGTGGGAAAGCGTCCCTCAATTATAACTTGAGATGCTGTTATGTCACAAATTACTCAAGATGGAACAGAATAGATAAATAGAGATGCAAGAAGTGCTTTCTACTACCCAGTCTGTTACACTGTATTCTTGACAGTCATTACTTTCCCCTTAGGGCAGAAGGAAAACTTGCCCACCTTTCATAGAAGTCCCCTCTAAGATGACATTACTGCAGTGTTTCTTTTCTGGGCCTGGTTCTTTCACCTTCTTTTCCCAGTGGAACTTCGCAGATGCTTCTGCAGATTCTTCTTTGAGGTCCTTGAGCAAAAGCAGTCCCGTGAGTGAGTTTGCCTTTTCCTGAGACAGGAATAACCCAGACCATTTCCCCTAACATATTTATAGAATCATAGAATGGTTTGGGTTGAAAGGGGCATTAAAGCTCATCCAGTTCCATGTGATGTGATGCTCTTTGATGATGTGTACTGAAATGAAGTTTTAGAGAAGGACTGTGTAGTGCTGGTTGATGAGAAGCTCAACATGACCCAGCAATGTATGCTTGAGCCCAGAAAGCCAACCGTGTGCTGAACTGCAGCAAAAGTAGGGTGAGCAGCGGGTCAAGGGAGGGGATTCTCCCCCTGTAGTCTGCTCTGGTGAGACCCCCTCTGCAGTCCTGTGTCCAGCTCTGGGGCCTCCAACACAAGAGGGACGTGGAGCTGCTGGAGTGAGGCCAGAGGAGGCCCTGGAGCTGCTGCGAGGGCTGGAGCAGCTCTGCTCTGGAGCCAGGCTGAGAGAGCTGGGCTGGGGCAGCTGGAGAAGAGAAGGCTCCTGAAGGGGACACCTTAGAGCAGCTCCAGTGCCTAAAGGGGCTACAGGAAACCTGGAGAGGGGCTTTGGACAAGGGATGTAGGGACAGGACAAGCGGAATGGCTTTAACCTGCCAGAGGGGAGATTGAGATGAGCTCTGAGGCAGAAGCTCTTCCCTGTGAGGGTGCTGAGGCACTGGCACAGGGTGCCCAGAGAAGCTGTGGCTGCCTCATCCCTGGAATGTCCAACTTGGCGTTGGACAGGCTTTGCCCCAGGCTTTGAGAAGGGGCTTTAAGGTCCCTGCTAACCCAAACCATTCTGTGGTTTTATGATGATGATTCTGTGATGTTAGAACACATTAATTAGTCCAAGAAAAGGAATTGCCACAAGAGCCCAGCAGCCGAGGTGCTTTCTTACTTGACTCTCCCAGGATGTTGGAAACTTTGTCTCCCTTTCAGTAAAAGAGACAACTTTAGGTTCAGATGAGAAGTTTTCCAAGGTCAGTTTTACATAATAATTGACAAGAGCTTGTTCATGCCTTATGAAAAACACTGTATTTGTTCACCGCTGTTCTCAGAGCCTTCTTTATGTTGTTATTTCTCAAGCTGTAGATGACGGGGTTGAGCAGTGGAGTCAGAACTGTGTAGCAGATAGAGAACACTTTGTGGAGATCTCTCAGTGTGTTTGACTTTGGTACCAAGTACACAATAATCAAGGTCCCATAGAACAGTGTCACCACAGTGAGGTGGGAAGAACAAGTAGAGAAAGCCTTTTGCCTTCCTGTGGAGGATGGGATCCTGAGGACAGTGTTGCTGATATACACATAAGATATGAGTGTCAAGAGAAACGGGGGTAGTGTCAAAAGGGAGGCCAAGGTGAACGTTACAAGCTCAATCCAGTGGGTATTGCTGCAGGAGAGCTTTACCACTGGGGTGAAGTCACAGAAGAAATGATCGATTTCATTTGAGCCACAGAAAGTTAGCTGTGGCATCAGAGAGGTGACTGTGGCACTAGCCAACAACCCACTAACCCAAGAGCTACCTGCTAACTGGAGGCAGCACCGGTCATTCATTATCGTGGTATAATGTAATGGTTTGCATATTGCGAGGTACCGGTCGTAAGACATGACAGTCAGGAGACAGCATTCTGCACCTGCTAGCCCAGTGAAGAAAAAGTACTGCAAAAAGCAACCATGAACTGAAATAACATATTTGTTAGTGAGGAAATTCGCCAGCATTCTGGGCAGGATGGTGGAAGTGTAACAGGTCTCCAAGAATGACAGATTCCCCAGGAAAAAGAACATGGGATTATGAAGGTTATGATCAGTCACAACCAGCACCATGATCAGGAGGTTCCCTAACACAGTTGTAATGTAGATCACTAGAAACATCAAGAAGAGGATAAACCGTACTTCTGGGGTACTTTGGAAACCTAGGATGATGAATTCCACAACGGCTGTTTTGTTCCCCTGCTCTGCTCTTCTCATGACTGTAACAGTTACAGTAAAGTCTTTAACAGAAAAACTTAAATCTTCTTTTAAACTATTATTCAGATGTCAAAAAGAAAAGAAAAGAAAGTTGCTTTGCAGCCTTCGTGTGAGGTAAGAATGACCTGTGCTTGGAACTGCACACTCTCAGTGAATGCCAGGGGCCTGACTTTCTTTGGAGATTTGGAAAAGCCAATTTGCACTGGTTATTCAGAGAACAGAAATTCTTCACTCACAGGTATTTGTTTTGAATTTCAACCAAAGATTTCATTATGTGTAGTGGAAATGTTTAATTTTCTTGTGCTTTTCAGTTCCATCTCTTGAGATAATAATTTTCCTGTAAGAGCCAAGTATTGATTTACTGCAGCTTATCATAACTTCCTGAGCATCAAGCAACCATGTTCGAAGGCCTAGTACCTTTAGAGGTGGTAAAGTTATTTCCCCTGTTACCAGCTTGAAAAGATAAAGGTATTTAATGTTCAGCTTTTACTGTATTTTCTGGTATATAATGCTGGTTTTAAAGATGTTCAGTGGGCACAATCAAGTCCTGCTTATTGTCTGCTTTTGTCTGAACCAAAATGCCTCCCATGTTCAAAGATCCTCAGAGAGATCAGCTCTGGATAAGAAAAGAAAAGAATATCAATTCTATTACATAAGCTACAATGATTTTTATTTTCAAAAAACTTTTTTTTGCCAATATTTTATTAGCATCAAAATAATGATTCCTTTTTTTTTTTTTAAATACTTATTTGTAAAAGAAGAAGGAAAAGGCTTTTCAGTTAATTGAAAATAGTTCCTAATATCTCTGTATCCTTTTTTCCTTCCTTATAAGTTGTGTGAGAGAAGGGGAGGAACTAAAACGACATACTTTTTTCTCTGCATGAGGCAGTTGAAAACGGAAGATGTTTTTGTTTTAAACCAGGATGTTTTCATAAGGAAGGAAACTAAACAAAGGCAAAGTGATGCAGGAAAGTGTTGTAAATGCAGAAATGTAAAATGGCATTTCCCACTCCCATCTATTTCCCAAGAAAAATCTAACACAGCTTTTCTTCTTTAATTTTCGGTCTTGAAACGACTTACCGTGTTCATTCCATTTCTTGGTGGCTCAGTGTAGGTCATGCAGAACATCACCAGACTTTCACTGTGTCATACTCAAAGACTGTTATGAAATCTTATGAGTTTCCTTCTTCATCTTTTATACAGTCCCTGTTCTTGCATTTCTACCTTCTCAGTAAATAAGCCTCACTACGCCTGGAAAGCTCTAGATTGACTCATGATTCATGTAATTTCTCTCTTGGGGAAAAAAGCGCAAAACTTGGCATCTCCCTTCATCATCTGTGGAATAACTCCCTTAGCACTTTTCCTAGAGGCATTTAAAACTGTGGTTGTGGGAGGATCTTAAGAGTAATGTTTCTTTTCAGACAAAGAGAAAGTTTTAGAAAGTCAAAGAACTGCCTTAAGAGGAGAATATTAAAGAGACAAAACACATCTAACTTCATTTTTTTGCTACTTGTTTGCGACTCTAGAATGGTGAGCATTTCATCCAGGTCCTGTGTCTTATCTATCAAACCTGTTCAATTGTCCCAGATGTCATAAGCACAGAATAGCTAGGGTTGGAAATAATGTGTCTAAGCTGGCAATAGCTGCTGTACCTATTTAGATCCTATTTATAGGCAACAGAGTGACAGACAGTACAGGACACAGTGTCTCGACTGGCTGAACAGGCATACAGATGGCAGGGGGTTGGAAGCAGATGATCTTTAAGGTCCCTTCCAACTGAAACCATTCTATGATTCTATGAAATATATCCTGTAGGCACAGAAAGTAGGTATCTTAGCGTGTGATTCACCTCCATAGAAAATGCCTCGTGTTACCTGTTTTCTATAGATACCTATGCCAGTACATGAAGCTCTAAGTACTCTCCTTCAGGCTTCTTGAGGAGTGGTTCAAGTCACTGTGTTTGGCATAATCTGTTTTTGGAGGAGCAGAGCAACTCCACACAAGTCCACATGCAACGCAGATAAAAAGAGGACGAGCCTGTTCTCTAGAACCAGGCAGCTATACGCAGCCTTGCTGAATGTGGTGATTCCCTCACTGAAATCCTTCCTGTAAGAACATGAACAGAAGGATTTGACCTCCCATGTGATAAAGCAGGTAAGAAGAGGTGGAGAAGAGAAAAGGAAGAGCAGTAAATGGAAGGCTGTAGGGCTTTTAAAGCCGTAATTTATGTTACTGTATCTTATTCTGGTTTTAAAGAAAGATTTGACTCTACTTTCTTCATCCTCCTCTATTAAGCGCTTGTTGAAAGCAATAAGGTCCTCTTGACACTTTTTTCCTTAGGACTGACAAAATCCAGTGATGGAGCAGCCATAAAGGCAAGCCAATAATAATGGAAAAATACCACACAGAGAAAAGGTTAACTGGTTAGCTATGAGGCCAGGATATCCGTGATATGCTTAGCTCGGAGCCTGAGATAAACACAGAACAAAGAACCACAATAACGAACCAGCCTTCTAAGAAAGTGAAAGGCAACACGTTACAGGAAGTTCCAGTTATTATCTACACCGCTCACAGCCATTTATGTATCTACACCAAAGGTATAAATGTAGTTCTCTATTTAACCAAAGCGATCATCTGTGGGTGAGATCTTCCATAAAGGCAGGACCTGGCTGACTCTGGGCTCTGTGACACGGATCATCTTTGAAGTGAGACCTTTCTGTCATTGATTGGCTCCACTCCTGGGACTTGTTTGGTGAGTGCCATACTGGTAACACCTCAAACAATGTGTGTATTGTATATGTATAGATGTGGAGAGATTGCTGGAGCTGGGCCTGTTTAGTCTGGAGAAGAGCAGACTTAGAGGGGACCTTATTAATGCAAAGGCCAGGAGGATGATGCCAGACTCTTTTCAGTGGTGCCCAGTGACAGGACAAGGAGCAGTGGCCATAAGCTAAACCACAAGAACTTTCATCTCAACATGAGGAGGAACTTCTTTCTGTTGCGGGTGTCAGAGCACTGGAACAGGCTGCCCAGGGGGGTTTTGGAGTTTCCCTTTCTGGAGACGTTCCGAATCCACCTGGGTGCGTTCCTGTGTGACCTGCTCTAGTAACCCTGCCTTGTCAGGGGGTTGAACGGGATGATCTTCAAAGGTCCCTTCCAACCTGAACAATTCTGTGACTCTGTGATTGTCTTACATTGCTGCCATCCCAACAATTGTCTGTGGTCAACAGACTATGGTATATACTGGTTGCCAAAGTATTCCATCTTTGCTGTTAAGGAGGGTCCATACCTACAGTTCAGAAAATGAGTCATGATACCATGAAAAAAATGAATATTGAAGCTTGGCCATACTGAGACTAAACCCATATTGAGCAGCATTAGTGACCTTTTAGATTCTGATAGAGACACTGGGAACTGGGCAGGCACATAATCAGTATTGCACTTATCAGTCAGCACTTCCAGGGAACTAGGATATTGCCATTTACTTTGTATACACACATGCCCATATGACTGCTCTTTATCCGCCTTTTGAGGTTAGGTTGTTAACGGCTGATTGTTAGGCCAAAGAGATAGATGTTCAACCTGTGTCAGGAAGCTCCCTTTCTCCCCTTGGGAAGCAGAATGTTGGAAATTTGAAACAGCTTTTTCAGATATATTGTCAAATCCGACTGAGTCAGGTCAGCAGTTAACAGACAGAGGTTGTGTAGCTGTTCAGGCTAATGGTGGTCTTTGGATATACATAATACTTATAAATTCTTCTGACATCAAACATCTCCTGTTCAGATGTGAGTATTCCATGGAAGTTGCAGCACTATTAACAATATTGACAATGTGGAGCATTAATCGTTAATCCTAGGTGATGATTAGGATGGTGCAATATAACTACTCAGTCCATTTAAGCACTTGGGTTGGGGTTTTTTTATTATTTTACCTTGGAAAAGGGTAGTAGGAAAATACCTTCAGCTCCTTTGGAGTTTGAAAGTTACTCTGAGTTAAGACATTGCTGTGCGTTCCATTTTCACTAGGTCTCCAGGAGGCAAAGACAGACATCTCAATGGCTACCAAGGTATGCTCTTTCTGCTCTGGGTTTCCCCTTTATATCCTAATTGCTCTCCTAATCTACTTCATTTTCCACATTCCAAGACACTTGTGTCATGATTGTTTTATAAAATGGGTGTTCTAAGTACTTCATGCTAATATTACTCTGCAAAATATTTGTAAGGAGTAACTCCATTTCTTTGAGACTTCCTCTCTAGATGATAGCTAAAGAGCATCTTCCAGGACGAGAAGCAGAACAAGGGTAGGATTCATCTCACCTGACTTCAAACATATGTGTTATAGATTTCTACAGATGAGCTAGTCCTGAATGCACCTCTGGGGTGTCAGAAATACGGTTTAGGAGCGGTATCCTAGAAGTGCTTCTTGCTCTCCACTGGTGTTTGAGGATGTTCAGAGGACTGCATATTTCAGGCTGAAGCTGAAGGTTAAGTGAGATGAATGCTGCCAGAGGCATAGACCTGATCTATAACACAAACCTGGAAAAGCTGTGTTTCCTTAGGCTACCTTGAACATGAGATCAAGTTAGACATTTGCTTCTAACTGAAAAATATGCCATTGGCTTGAGCACAACAACAGGTGAATTTCACTGAATTTGATAAATTGTCCAACAAGAAAAGCTATTTCAGATTTGTGTTACCATTGTGAGAAAACACTGGCAGGCACAACAGTGTTTCCTTTAGGAAAGGGACTGGTTTGTTCAGTCAGGAATTTGGGGACTTTTTAATTATGAAGAAGTGAAATATTTGTTCCTCTTCACTTTGTGTGTTCTGTTCATAAATACTGCCTCTTTCATCCTGGATTTTAAGTGAAAGACAGAAATGAGTTCCTTGATCTTCTTTATGCTACTGTTAGGTAGAAAAGAGTGAACGCTGGCTAGTCTGCAGGAATCTGGGTCCTCTGGATGGATCCCATAATAGTGATTTTCTTGAAGTAAGAAATATTCTTACCCTGAATGTGTTTCACTTTGTATGCCAGGATGAAGTCCATCACGTCCGTCAGTCCCCTGGGGTCTCAGAAGGTGAGATAAAAGCCACCCGTAAAAGAAGAGAAAAAGTACTGATGTGTCTGGAAAAACTTGGGATTCATTGTGAGAAGGTAAGCACTGACAGTCCTAGTAAGGAAAGGAGATAACAGTCCAGTGGTGTGAGTGGCACACAGAGTGCCATTTGAAGTGAGGTCTAGTCCCAGGGAAGCATCATCTGTTGTCACAAGTTTTTCAGTGGAGGCTTGCTGCCCACTGCTGGGAAAAAGATTCAGGCTGGAAATTTCCAAGGAGATAAAAGGGAACAGGAGACTGAATTTTCAGTGGAATTCCCAGCTGCAATTCCCATATCTATCAGCTAATTAATTGTTTGAGTTGCCCTTGCATATCTCTATATATGCATCATGACAATCAGGAATGGTGCCTGAGGACTGGAAAAATTTCGCCCCAGCCTTCAAACAGGGCAAAAAGGAGGACCCAGGGAAGTACAGGCCAGTCAGCCTCTACCCCTGGAAAGGTCATGGAACAGCTAATCCTGGAGGCCATCTCTAAGCACCTGGAAGACAAGAAGGTGGGAGGCTGTTCAGCAAGTCAAAACATTGACCTGATATCAACAGCTTTGTAGCCACAAATTGAAAGCACAGCACTATATGAGCTGCTGTGAAGAAAGTTGACTCTGTTCCAGCCATAGCCAGTACAACATGTTCTCGAGAATTTCCTGTGAGCTGGCTCTAATAGTTTTACTTTCATCTTTTGGGAGAAAAAGATATTCTTGGTGACAAAAAGGTAACAGAGGTGGTATCTACAGGAACACAGCGAGTACTGCTCGAAGTGTATGTATATTTTGAAGCTAGAGCACAGAAGCACAGCACAAATCTCTGCAGAATACAAAGGAGAACCCATTCTGTGACTGTGAGATAAAGGAAAAAGAGAAATAGGGGAAAAGAGGCAGATTATGGAATGTGTCTTAGAGCAAGGAAGCATGTCAGGTGAGAACTGCAATTGCATTTACCCTCGTCTGTTTGTTAAGCCTTTGGTCTAAAAGAAATGTGCTTTCTGTCTTCCACTGTCCAGAATAATGTGCCTACTATTGTTGTTCTGGGATCAGGCGGGGGCCTGCGTGCCATGATAGCCCTCCTAGGAACCTTGGTGGAGCTGAAGAAGCAAAATTTCTTGGATGCTGTCACGTATCTGTGTGGGGTGTCGGGATCCACTTGGTAGGTGCCTGTTGTCTGGTGCGATTGTGAATGGTTTTCCTGCTCTATAGATTCAACAGCAATTCAACACTATTGTCACTGTTTATAACTCCCTGTTGGGCTCACAATGGAGTGGTAGGTGAGATATGTGCCTGTGCAGTGGGAGGCACAGGCAATATCTGTAACATTAACTACAGTCCAACAAGACTGACCTTGGATCCCCAGAGAGGATGAAATTAGCACCTCAGTGGCAATTCTGCCATGGATACTGTACCTGCATGCATATTCAGATCAAAAAAGCAAAGCCCCATTTGCTTTCCCCTATGCTAGAAACATGACTTTTCTTTCTCTTTAAAAGGTGTATGTCCCTCCTGTATGGGAATGGGAAGTGGTCAGAAAAACTGATGTCCCTAGAAAAGGAACTGTATGAAAGCCTCAGTAATTCCTCCTGGCATATTGCAAAAGCAGAAGAGTCCTTAGAGGAGTCATCAAATGATGAAAACTACTCACTGACCGACTTCTGGGCTGCCTGTTTTGTATACCAAATACTGCAGCAGGTAAGAAGCTAACTGCAAATGCCTTGGGATTGTTTTGAAGATCTTGGAGTAACTGCAACTAAATTTAACCTTGGTGGGTGTTTTTTTGAGTAGTTGTATATATTGAAGCAATATTTCAGATCATGACCTCTTATCTCTAGATGTGGAAAAGTAGAAGCAGTTAGTCCAACTCCTTGGTTAATCCAAGTCTCCTAAGTGGGGGTGTCCTTAGTGCTATAGCAGAGGGAAAGGGCATTTTATGTTCCTTCAGAAGTCCATGCTTATCTTCCAGTTTGATGAGAACGAGCTGGCTGATCACAAGGAGGCCTCAGAGACTGGAATAAATCCATACCCAATTTATGCAGCAGTGGACAAAGAAAAACTGAGTGAAAAAGGTGGAAATTTTCCAGGTAAAATGTGGGCTTCTAGTCTAACTCTATCTTAAATACCGTGTATTGGGTTCCTTTCACTTAATGGCAGACATTAACTGTGCTCATACCTGATTGCAGATTGTGAGCCTATGTCTTTGTTTATTGATAATGGAGGAAAACATGCTTCTAAGGGCTTCCATGTGATTCAACCACTTCCATGAAGGGGCTGAATCACATCCTGTAAAAGTGGCTTTCATGATAGGATAAGGTGAGCCACCCCTAGAATAGTATGGGATAACAAGAACATATCATAGAGCAACTGGTAACATGCTTACAACTTAGTTTATTCTCTATATACCAGGTCATCTTTGTCAGCTAATGTCAGAGGATTTTAGAAAGGAAAAGAAGAACAACCAAGATGCTGCTTTGGGGCAGTGAGGTCAGCTGTGTTTCCAAATATTGAATGAAAAAGTTGTTCTGTTTTTCTCAGGGACCTGGTTTGAATTCACTCCCCATGAGGCTGGATATACTGCCTTGGGTGCTTTTGTGAGTACCAGATACTTTGGAAGTGAATTTGAGAAGGGGAAGCTGAAGAAAAAGAAGAAGAAACACATTTGTTATATGCAAGGTGGATTTTCCTAATTCTGCTTTGTAGAAAAGAATACAGGTTTAACTATTCTGTATCTCTGCAGGTAACAAGAATGCATCTGTTATTCCATGAATGCATGCATAATAGTATATGAATTCTGGAGAGCAGTTCTTCTTGCTTCACATGTTCAAACTGGAACATCTGAATGCCTCTTTACAGTCCACTGTCCACATTGAGCAGTTTATGTGGTTGTTATGGGAAGTTAGAGACCGATACTGTAGATTACTGAAGTTAAAAAAATAGTTCCAACCCAGAAGCTGAAATGTTCTATCATCCCAACATGTTTGCTTTGCAGGGAGAGAAGCTTCGAAAATTAGAGACCTTCTTGTGTGAGGACCAGAAGCGCGTATTTTGTTTCACTCTGTTTCAGTCTAGGGCCAGGGCTCTTTCATTCCCCGCCCAAGCGGTATAGCTGCAAGTGTCATCTCACTTCTTTGTGACACAACTGAACATAGCTTGTATTTAATGACTTTATGCCCCATTCTCCTCATAACACACCCTTGGCACCATGCTGTAGGGGGGAAGAAAAAAAGAAAAACAATCTAGTTCTTACTATTTAATTCAGTCAGAGGGAAAAACAAATAAGCACAACACATCCATGAAGAGTACTTATGAAGAGTACTTATGCTTCCAGGCTCATGGGTGAGGCAGGCCTATGGAAGTGCTTGACCAGGAGTTCTGCAGTGTGAAAGTACCTGATGGTTTCCATTAAGGAAAAATGTGCTACTAAAAGGCAAACTCAGGTTGAATTCTCAGCAAGGCTATTCTAAAGCAAGCACAGTAAGCAGATTATCTTTTTGTTGTTTCAGGCTTATGGGGGAGTGCTCTTGGAAGCATGGAAGAAAATATCAAGTTCATACGAGGTATTACGTTTATTCTGTTGCTGGTATGCTCAAAGGAGTTGTTGCACCAGTGGGAAAGAAGTCTGGAGTAAGGAAGCCACTTAGGAACATGTAAACAAATTACATTAGGTTAAGGAACATGCAAACAAGTTGGACATACGCAAGTCCATGGGACCTGATGGAACACACCCACAATTGCTGCTGTAGCTGGTTAATGTCATTGCAAGGCCACTCTGAATCATTTTTGAAAGGTCATGGCAATAGGGGGAGGTTTTCTTCACAGGTGCTCTTCATGGATACATTAGGATTCCTGCTTAAAGAGCTGATAAAACTATCCGGAAATGCTTCTCCATTGGGTATAAATCTATTGTAGCATGAGCATGGACCACAGGGGAAAATGTAGATATCGTTCGAAAGGTGGACTGAGCTTCTCCACATTAGATTCCTTATGATGTGGAAGCATCAGAGACGGTATCTTAAACTTAGAGGTAGGACACTATCAAAGCTGCTGGAGGGATAACAGAGATGACCGAGATGCTGTCAGGTATCTGAGACATCAAACACAGAGCTGTGAGCGATGAACAGAACCAGCAGGAAAGTAGTACTCTTCTGGAGTGTCAGCCACAAGGCAAATGGGATCCTCCAAGGCATCTGAAACACACTGTACATCTATGGTTAGGTGCATGGCTAGCTTTCCTGATGCCTTTCATTGGCAGGAAGGGGAAGGGGTATTTTATTGGGAGGGGTATTCTTATTTTAATAATCCTTTTATTTCTTCCAAAGACAGCCTAGGAAGTTTATATCAGTCACGGAGCAGCATCCTCTCCTTTGTATTCGGTTGGTTCTTGTGTTTCTTGCTCTTTATTTTTTGTAACTTTGGGGTTTTTTTTGTTTTTAATTTAGCATTCTTTTCTGCTGTGGGGGTGGTCAGTCACTGGAACAGCCTCCCTAGGGAAGTGGTTACAGCACCAAGCAGTTTGGAATTGAAGAAGCATCTGGATGATGCTCTTAGTCGTATGGTTTAGTTTTAGGTAGTCCTGTTAGGAGCAGGAAGTTAATCTCAATGAACCTTACAAGTCCCTTCTAACTTGAGCTATTCTATGATTCTATGATACTGTGATGCTATGAAATGTTCACATGGAAAATTGAGATGTTAATGACTCTAAAATACAAAATACGTTCCTACAGTATTCTCTTGGTAATACTGGAAGAAATCACACCAGGCTTCACTCACATTGTTATTACATTTCTTACTCCTTTATGTACTTATTTATTTATTTGGTTTTTAAATTCAAATGGGAATGAAGTATTTGAGGCATATTAGATAGTTCCCATTTACTCCAAACTGAATTTCTGCTCCTCCTCCTATTACTTTGTTTCATAGAACTTTTCTTCCAAGGTGAACACAAAGGTCATCTGAATCCTGGTATGGTTACACATCTGTCCAGTTGCAAATGCTCAGTGTTAGGTGTTTTTACTGTCAACAGAGAGAAATACTCACTTTGGCACATGGTTCCTCTCAGTAGCTTAAAAAACTTTTCTAGGATAAGAGAGATGAGGTCAGTGTTTCTAGAGATTCCACTGAATGCAGGGACTGCATCTTCACTAATTCATGTGTCAGTTACATTCTAATCCAATGTTTGGTAAGATAAGTTCCACTCTGATGTAACTTTAATCTTATCTTTCTTAGAGAGAGATTCGGATACCTCCATATCTTATCAGGCTGCTCTTCTTCTGCTAGACCTTCACTTGTGTGCTGTAAGTGGGAGTGATCCTAAGGAAGTCTTTGAGAAATTGATGTGTGTATTGTCAGGCAAGTGAATGAGGCTGAGATTTCCCAGCACCTGCATTTTTGCTCATCTGGTTTTACAAACAGTGATTCCTTTATTGTGCATTTGCATACTTTCCTTTTCTTCTTTTCTCTCATTTTAAGAGGACAAGGAGAAAAGTGCATCCATCAAACTGTGCACTGCAATACGTAATACTTGGGCAATGAAAACAAGGGAGGAAAGAATGGCAAGCTGTGCTGAACTGGGCAAACAGATAGAAAAGGAATTTGGAGGCAAGTATTCTACATTAATGCTTATCATAATGACACCCTCTCCACCCCAAGTACAAACATCTACCTGCATATAAAGTTACCCTGTTGGTTGCCATGAATCTATTTCTTTAATGTGACAGTTTTGTGCTTTTCCTCCACTTGATCTTCCTCAGGGCGTCTTGGAGAAGGACAATTACCACAATCCCAAGCAGTCTTCCTAGGCAAGTTTTGAATATCTTTTATTACTCTTTGGATTGTATGTGCTTTGAAAAATTCCATCTTTGGTGTTTTGTGAACTTAAATTCCAGTTTCTTCTGGAGTGAACCAACTAGTGCTTGGGAGATTAAATCTGAACATTGCAGACAGGTCTTCTGCCTCTCCAATGCCTGTTCCAAGGAGTGTGTCCACAGATAAGGCCTGGATGTTCTCTGCACAGACCAGTCCAAACTTTTTCACTGGGCTGATCTCACGTTCTCTCACAAGATGTCTTGATGCTTTCATGGCTTTCAGCTAGTATACCCCACCTTGTACAGGTTGTTCAATTGGATTGCAGGATGGTTCTTACTTTATTCAGCTGGAAAGAAGATGAAAAGAAATAACAACCCCTCTGAAAAAGAATGCTGTAAAAGGCCCAGAAAAAATCAGGCCTCACTAGTGTATAGCTCTGGTGCAACCAGGGCTGTACATTACCCGTGAACCTCAAACATGGTGAATACGTCAGCTAGTGTAGGGCCTGAGTTCTGTGTAGTTTGTGCCTTGAGTGGCTTATTCAAATCTGTTTCAGCTGTACTAAGATGTGGAGGCATGGTTCTTTCTCTTCTGAAGCACTCAGGCCTTGTCACTCAGGCTGTCTGTACAGCATCTGCACATGTGTTCTTCTACCACCAGTATCTCGTCCAGATTTTGTCACACCAGTCAAAAATTGAAGTTCTCTAGATTTAACTATGTTCTGAATTGTATTGTCTCTTCCCAGGCTCAGTGTGGGGTTTCCTTAGGGTGGTGTATAAGACAGTCCAATGTGTGTTAACCTGGAAATGGGGAACGACTCATAACTTCCTCTACAAATGCCGTAAGCGAATCCAATGAAATAATGATTTGTTTATATTCAGAGAATATAGAGTGATCTATGGGGCAAAATGCATGGGGTTTAGCAGAGCTTTTATGCTATGTTTGTGTGATGTTAAACTGTCTTTGCCATTTGCCTTCTTAGTGATTTAGATAGCTTTGCTGGATCCACCCTCTCGTAACAGCATCCTATTATGGGCAGCAAATAAACTGGTCATAAACAACACACTACTAGATCCAGATCTGTAACATCATTGCAGATATATAAACTCAATTCTGTCACAGAAACACAGGCATCTAATGTCACACAAACCGCCATTTTGTACAGGGACAATAGCATTGAGTTGGAAAACACAATATAAAACCTGTAGGACCCCTGTGCGCTTTCAGAGGAGAACCTGGAGGACACAAGAAGTAAGCTAAGGAGTTGGAACTGGACAGCTAAGTTTATGGAATTGAATTGTGCTCCTGATGCATGAGGAATAACTTTGGTCTCCAGATTCCATTGCCTGGCCTAGCTGGATATTCAATTATGATAATAGAAGCTTTGGCACCTAGTATATAAACAGAAACCTGCATTTAAACAACTGCAGTTAGGTGTTGTGATTTCTAGCTGGCTCATGCATTCATTTTTCTGCTCAACAGTCTTCTTATATTAAAGCTGTGGGTGCGTGGTTCTAGGTTCTGACCTTCAAAAGCCCATTGGGAATTCTGATTTGTAACTGATCACAGTCAGAGAGAGGTAGGTCAGAAGGATGGGGATTCCTCCTGTTGGAATACAGCTGTACATCTGGCTGGGCAGGAGAGGCAAGGAGAGGCAGGTTTCAATACCTTTTTGGGATGCATCATCAGTAAAGACCAATGGACACTTTTGGGCTGATCATGTGTGTGTGTATATATTTTATATATATATGTCTTTATGAAATCTCATTGCTTTCTTTCATTGGATTAGCTAACATTAAGCCCTCTTACCTGGTCGAAAACAAAACCATATCTTTGATTGATGCTGGTCTGGCGATAAATTCTGCCTATCCTCTGGTACTTCAAGCACAGCGACAAGCAGATCTGATCATCTCCTTTGATTTCAGCTCCGGAGATCCTTTTGAGGTACACTCTTTGACAGGCAGTTCTTAATTTTGCTGGAGTGGTGGAGTGTTGAATTTTGTGAGAGTTGTAGAGCAACAGAAGGGGATGCTTTGTAAAATGAAACTTGTTCTGAAAGTTGGTGAACCTGGTGATGTCTTCAGACAATTTTATAGACACCAAATCCCTTTAATCTTACCATATTTCAGTGTCTGCCACATTGCCTTGCTGGGTGTAGCTGTAGTTTCTTAAACAAAGGTTCCTGCTAGAAGTGATCCCAGAAGTGAGTGCCTGATTTTCATTCATATTCTAGACTCAGTCTGTTCCTCAGAGAATGCTTATGGAAAACTTAAACTTTAAAATAAACTATATGTTACAATTATGTATATCCCAAGAAATTAACCATCATCATTCTGTATCAATCGGTTTTATTACTGGAGATAGGACTAACTTATTCTTTGAGTTCAGAAAAAGCAAACTACAAAATGCATACAACTTCTCTGTATCTCAGACTATCAAGAAAACGGCTTCATACTGCTGGGAAAACAATATCCCATTTCCCAAGATAGAGGATCAGAAAATGGATGAGAACAACCCTTCTGATTGCTATATCTTCCGAGGAGACAAGTCATGCCCCACAGTCATGCACTTTCCACTCTTCAACAACGCGAATTGTTCTGGTAAGAGGGTCTATGCAGCATCGTCTCTGTATATTTGCATTTCATATTTTCATACTTCCAGTGCCAAGCATGTCAGAGGAGTCCTTTACTTGGTGCTGCTGCTGCAAGTAAACACAGAAGAGAAGGAGCAGGGCAGGCTCTGTGAAGAAGCTTGCACAGGCATTAATGTACTCACCCTCTGAGATGTATGTTCTGAACTATAAGGATTTTATACCACTCTTGATTTGTTCTGTAAATCATTGTGATTAAATTGTGGTCCTCCTGAAGACGGGTTGGGGGGGCATTACATTTAGAAGCCACAGTATCCAAGTCTGGGATATTTACCACTGCTTCCCTTTGTAATTATTGGTGAGGAACAGTATCCCGCTCCTCTCAGATACCTGATGAAGCAGGTATTGAAAGAGGTACCTCCAGACTCTGACCAATGTCTTCTTCTCTCTTCACTGGCTATGGCAGGATTCTAATATGATAACTTGTATGTGAAATTTGCAGATTTTCAAGGATTAATGCTTTTCTTGAATGATCTTGTAGTTTTCCCTTTGGCATTTACTTACATATTTTGTGGTTACATCCTTTTTTGTAGGTAAAGTGGAAGATTACAGAGAACAGTTTTCCACCTTTCAAATGTCCTTTCCAGGGGAAGCCATCAAAGATCTTCTTAAAAAAGCAGGGTTGAATGTATCCAACAATAGGGGTAAGATTCAGAATGAGATAAAACGGCTTGTGTTGTCCTCTCGTACAAAGGAGTTACAAAAGTGAGGGTTTTTTCCTTCTGTACAAGATGATAGATTTATGAATTGCTCCTGTTGCAGATTATCTCAAGTTTTACTGAACCTTTCTAGATTTTGTGTTTGATTATGAAGCAATTATCTATAAGAACATCTTGATTTAAGAAGTTAGCCTCTCTGTTAGCATGAGATGCTGTTAGCTCAGAAATTAGATGCTATGTTGCTTGAAGTCCCTGTTCTCTGTGACATGCTAACCTTAGTCCTTACTCTCTAGAGCATAACCAAAGCACCTAGGGTCTATGGTACATAGGGTGAGTTACGTGACAACCTGGCAAGATAGAAATCTTGCCAGCCAACTTGGCAACAAAACTTACTTTTAAGGTGACCTGAAGTAAACTGCCTTCATTATAATACTAAAAAGCACACCCACAGATTGAGAAGACCCTCGCCCAAGTGAAGACCATGCCCTCGCACAAGCATAGTAGCAGAAGAGAATGACACTGCAGATGTTATAACTGTATGTAAATCACTAACCAATTGCTGTAACTGGGAGTGCACTACCCTGTGATTTTTGTGTATGAATGTAAGGATGAATCAGCATCGGGTGTGCTCGATTTGTGGACATTCCACCCAGCACCAGCGCTGCAGTAAGGAAGTGCCTTGCTTCTTACTGCTACATTGGTGTTAAGGAGTTTTATGCTCCCAACTTCCAGTGACACTCCAAGTGGTACACCTTACCCCACTGCACTCTTCATTTTGGCCATTTGTTGTTAGTTTTCACACTGTGCTCTGTACAACTGTAACAAATTTCTCCATCTCGACCCCCTCTCGAAGTTCCTCTACAGAAAAAAGAACCAAAAAGGTGCTCTTATGGAGTGAATAATTTGGCACATTTTAAATGTATTTGTGAGTCTGAGATGGTCTGAGTCTTTGAAGGGCTTTTGATGTGTATCAGATTTAAAACCTTATAGTTTATTAAATATGAGCTATAGCTTGTTCCTAATGGCAGACATATTTGGCTTTATCCTACAGTGTACTGCATAATCCCGGTCAAAGAATGTATCTTTCATAACCTGGCATTGAACAAGTGTATCTGTGGCATTAAAAAAAACCCTAAACATCCTCCTCTAAGCTGTCCTGGAAATCTTTAACTTGCAAGTGTGTTCTTGTGTTCAACCTCCCATGGCAGGGGATTGGAACTAGATGATATTAAGGTCCTTTCCAACCCAAACCATTCCATGATTCTATGACATCTAGGCTCAGAAGCAATCTCATCAATGTACATAAATACCTGAAGGAAGGGTGCAAAAGGGTCAGAGCTGGGGTTTTCTCAGTGGTGCCTGGTGGCAAGACCAGAGGCAATGGGCACAAACAAACACAGGAAATTCTGTCTGAACATAAGATTCAGCACTGGAACAGGGGCTGTAAAGTCTCTCTCTTTGGAGATT
The DNA here is from genome assembly GCF_000696875.1 of Nestor notabilis. NCBI lineage: Eukaryota > Metazoa > Chordata > Aves > Psittaciformes > Psittacidae > Nestor > Nestor notabilis. Next base: position 3,155 of record NW_009931523.1, on the reverse strand, counting down.
TGAAAACTCAACTGGATATGGTCCTGGGCAACATGTTGTAGGTGACCTACTTCATCAGGGGGGTTGGACCAGACGATCTCTAGAAGTCCCTTTCATCCTTAAGTGTTCTGTTTCCATGGTTCTGCAAACCAGCTCTCCCTAACCTGCCCATGTAAGTGATGTGTCCCAGCAGTGTCATCAGCAAAGTGCCTAATTATTCCCTAAGCTGTAAGACTGATGTAAAATACAGGACTAACTGGAAGTATAAAATGTGCTAGAGAAAGAAGGCACAACTGATGTATTCCATGTTAGAAACAGGTAATGTAGGATGCAACGTAATTCGCAGGATAGATGGCTGTGCTTCAGTTATTGGTGGTGTTCTGTTCAGGATGACTGAAGGTGAGAGACATCATCAATGGACTTTCCAGTTAACGGAGTGAATTTCCAGTGCAGGGTTCATCTCATGCTAAAATAAAGCCCTAGAAAGGTTCAGAAGGCAAGCACAGGGATTATGACTTAACGGCTCTGAGCATGCTAATGGGAGTTTGAAGGCTTGAGACAATATTGAACTGGGATGGTTTGCAGGCTGCTTATGAAATCCTTGCTAGGATCCATTTCTAGCAACAGATCATGTTTTTTGGGGTGTTTTATTGTTGGTTTTTTGTTTTGTTTTGTTTTCTTTCCCAGGAGTATTTATTAAGGAGAATTAATGACATTTAAAGAAAATAATGTATTAGTATTTTCTGTTTTGTCGAGGAATACCATCATTTGCTTTGTTTGTGAACAACAGGTACTCTGCTCTTTTTCATTGTTGCTAAAATATGATGAGGAGACCTTGCCAGCTCACTGCTACCTGGAAACTGATGCAGATTGGTAATCTGCAGGAACTGGGGAGCTTATTGTTGTTATGTTACCATAAGTATAGGAAAATGGGATTAAAAAGTAAAGCACTAAAACTTCTATTTGTCTGCTGAGGCAGGAAGCCAGCCTGGGAAAGGGGAGATTGGTCAGAAATGCTGAAGTGTCCTTGCAGATCCTGACCTGTGTTGCCACAAATAAGACAGGGGAGGATCTAAATCTTACCATCTAGGGTGTGCGTTTTCAAAAGTGAACACACACCGATACTTTTGACACTCATCTTAAGATCAGTAGAAAGTCTCTTTGAAGGTGTTTGATCTCTGCGTTTGACAATGCAGCAAGTACTGGTGAATGCAGTACTTGGACAAGTAGCAATGTGCAGTTAGGTAAGATGAGTAACATTTAAGATTTCTATGGAAAAGGGTATGCCCTCTCCTCTGGAATCTGTCCTCAAAGGTGTTCTAATGCATGGCCTCTGGGGTTTGTAATGGGTACTATTAAGAAAGGAACTCAGATTCTGAAAGGTATTGATTAAAATGCCACTTTTTGAGCTAATGTGAAAAGGGAAGGGGAATAGTATAGATAATCTTGTGTCCCTTTAGATGCTTGGAACCTGCAGTTGTGACTCATTGTATGGATTTCTAGCCAAGGCACAGCCCGTTACGGTGATCCTGTCTGCTGAGTAATTCCAACACATTATGGTATTTAGAGCTCTTACTAACTTTTCTTAAGAATTGAAAAATGCTGTTCATGATTTCCACTGTCTAGTAAAAGGATATCCCCATGAGAACATGCTGCTTCATTTTAAGATGTGGACAAGAACCTGCTTGGCAGTGTCATTATTGGTGCCAAGTGGGAGCTGCCTAAAGGCTGCTTCATTATGCTAAGTTTGTCCTGTGGCCAATTGGTACAGGCAGGTATCAATTGGCAAGTGCCTGCTCTAGTAAACTGTTATGTAGATCACTCACTCTTTGGCTTCCAATAATCTTCCAGTTAGGACAACCACATGTACCATCTGATTAGGCTTTTGCTTACGCTTCTTGGAACATCTTTAACGTCCTTTTAACTATTATTCAGCTTTCAGAGACGAATCAGACAACAGCAGAGTTCATTCTCTTGGGACTCTCTAGCAACCACTTTTTGAACATCATCCTATTTGCCATTCTCTTCGTTGCCTTCCTCCTGATCATCCTTGGAAACATCACTGTCATCACCATCACACTGGTGGACCAACGCCTCCACATCCCCATGTATTTCTTTCTCAGGAATTTCTCCCTTGTGGAAATCTGCTTCACTTCTACCTTCATGCCAAGGACACTCTACAGCCTCCTCACAGGAGCAAAAACCATTTCCCGCTCCGGATGTTTCCTTCAGTTATCCCTCTTCTTCCTCCTGGGTATCTGCACTTTCTTCCATGTAGCTCTCATGTCCTTTGACCGCTACATGGCCATCTGCCGCCCTTTGCATTATGCTACCTTTATGAGCAATAGGTTTTGCCTCCAGCTGGTGCTGGTCTGCTGGGTACTGAGTTTCTTCTTGGTGTTCTCCCCACTCACAATTATAATCCAGTTGCCATTCTGTGGGTCCGGTGTCATCAACCACTTCTACTGTGATACAGCAGCACTGCTCCAGCTGTCCTGCACAGACACGGGCGTCATTGAGAAAGTAATGCTTGTGACTGGTGTTGTGATATTACCTGGCACCTTATCAGTAACTGCTTTTTCTTATGCCTACATCATCCATACTGTCATACACATCCAGTCTTCAGCAAGCAGGAGAAAAGCATTTTCCACATGCTCTAGTCATCTTATTGTAGTCACTATTCTGTACAGCAGCTCCATCTACAGGCACATCCGACCACGCCAAAGGGGCGGGAGGGATTTTGACAAAGTTGTATCGTTCCTTTACTGTGTGATTACTCAGCTGTGTAACCCTTACATCTACACCCTTCAAAATGAACAAGTCAGACAGGCCTTGAAAGATCTAGTAGCAAGGTGTGTTGTAGGCTCTGACAATATTCTGGAGTCCAGAGCCACAAAGCAGTGAGTGCATGTGAATGACATCCTAGCAGAGCCCCCAGTACCCTGGGGAATGGGGGGGAAAAGGGATAGAGATGCAGGGATGGAATAGGTGGAATTCACCTCACCTAAGTTTATAAAGACTATGATTGGTGCCTGATTCTCTACCCTGACTGCATATATCTCCTTGACTTAATCAGTTGGAAGTAGCCACATTTGATCCATTTATAATGAGATGTGGTAGAATCCAAGCCAGAAAAACAAGACAGCTTCCTTCCTTCATTCATGGCTCCACCATTA
>NW_009931522.1:33998-44735 GCF_000696875.1 Nestor notabilis | reverse complement strand
GGCTGCCCCGCCGCCATACGGGCAGCCTTGCAAAATACTGCCTGAAAGGAGGGTGGAGAGGAGGTGTTTGGGCTCTGCTCCGAGTGACAGGACGCGGGGAAACGGCCTCGAGCTGCGCCAGGGGAGGTTTGGGTTGGGCATTAGGAAAGATGTCTTCACCACAGAGGCATTGAACAGGGTGCCCAGGGCAGGGTGGAATCACCGTCTCTGGAAGTGTTCCAAAACCACGTAGACAAGACCCTCGGTGACACGGCTTAGTGGTGGGCTTGGCACGGGTGGGGTGGCGGTTGGAGCTGGTGATCTTAAAAGTCTTTTCCAACCCGGTTGGTTCTGTGATTCTATGATCTCACTCTGGAGCACCAGCCTCGGAAGGGGCGGACTGCCTGCCGGGCAGTGTGCTCTGGGGAGGGAGACTCAAAGCCCGGTGCTGTGCCGGCTGCTGGCTGGCTTTTGTGGGGGTAATTAGGTGTGCAGAGGCTCACCCTGCTCTGAGCAGCCGCGTTGGAGACACACTGTTTGGCTAAGGTTAAATGGGGTTGTAAATAAGTTACCCAAAATGTGCTGTGAGTCATAGAGTCACAGAATGGTTAGGGTTGGAAGGGACCTTTAGGTCAGCCTCCTTGAGACCAGAAAACTAAACCCGTTAGGGATGGTGACTGAGGAGGCAGTGACAGCGATGTGGTTGGTTATATGTCTGCAAGAGTTACAACTACACTGGGGAAACTGGTGTGGTGTGGAAATTATCCCCCATTTCAAACGGTGGGCAGGAGGAAAGGCTTGCACAAGGCAGCAGCCTCGTCAGAGGGAAGTGGAACAGATACTAACCTACCACCTCTGCCTCGTAAACTACTGAGAAGAGCCAGATGGCCCAGAGCATGTGTAATAGATTATTTCCAGGGTTTATCAAATTCTAACTGGAGTGCTTAATATTCAAAAGAGAGACGTAGCATTTAATTTTTATGATTCAGTGTTTAAGAAAAGGACTTTTGAGAGTGGGAAGAGGCATAAAGGTGGGGAGAGCAAAAGAAAAATAAAAAGTGCACTCATTAAACAGGCAGCTGTCTTACTTGTGTGAAGAAATTCGGTTCAGTAGTTATGAATGCTCTCCAAAAGTCATTCACACAAAGGCCTACAACTGAAATAGTTTTTCTTGCCCACTTCCCAGGCTTCCAAAGGAGTAAGACAGCAATGAAGATTGGCCTCTGTGGCAGTTTAGCCTGATTCCAGGCTGCTATGATCATCTTTTCCTCTTTCTCTCAGTCACATATTCAACTTCCCCCCTTTCCAGCAGCACTAGTCCTGCAGCAGGGCAGTTTGCTGGCTAAAGATGTTGATCTGGCTGAAAGCTGCTGTGAATGTTCTGTGTAGGTTTTCAGCTGTACCAGTTGCCTGACTGACTTGGCGCGCTGCATAGCTGCACAAACACCTACACCAGCTCAGGGAGGGGAAGAGGAAGGCAACACTGGTGCTGCAGGGGAGGCGTTTGCAAGAAAGAGCAGCTTCAGCTGCTGTGAAATTTCACTCGACCAGAGAAGCCAAAAGTTACAGCTCAAGTCAAACCAATCCTCCACACCACCAAGCGTGGCCTCGGCCCCCACTGCCTGTCTGCCTGCACGAGATGTACTGGTACCTGTGTAAAGCCACTCAGCTCAATTCAACTCATTAGTCCAACAGGAAAAAATCACCTGCTGAAAAAGAAGGAATAGTTTTCCGCTGGCTCAGCAGCTGTAGCAGCTTAGTAAAGAGATGAATCCTGGTACAGGGGCAGAGGAGGAAGAGGAGGCAGGTAAAGAAGAAATGGACTGCATGTGTTGCCCTTTTAAGACATAGCAGCAACTTAGCTTTTAGACTTATCACAGCCTAACCTAACAGCTGTGTCTTCAGCTGAAGAAGACAGGATGACCTTCAGTCTTTATGCTGGAAAGAGAGTTGTGACATGGAACAATAATCAATCTGTCTTTTCTCAGAACTTAAGAAAAAAAATTAATGAAAAGGACTGGGTAAAGGCTGTTACCATTGGCAGTTTTCCATTACTATATGATGGATTATTGCCAGCTCTTCCACTTTTGTTTTAGTCTTCAGTGTTTTCCTTAATCTGATTACCTGAGAATCCCTGTTGTCTGCTTTTAAGACTCCAGCTGTAAAGACAAGCTTGATGACAGGAACTCAAAGGCTCAAAAGATGACAAAAGCAGTAGACAAAGTGAATACCAAGTCTATTATTGCTGTGGTTATGTCTCCTAAAATTTGCTGCACTGCTGGCAGTACCCCCATCGCTCATTGTAGCCACAGCAGCGCAGATACGTAAAACTTACTGGTGAATTCTGACTCTGCTTACCAAGTTGCATTAAAAATGTATTGACCCAGAAATTCACTGCAGACAGCAGTGCAGGCAGACATACTGTAGCTTCTGATCTTACTAGCTACCTGAGTTTCTGCAAGTAGAGCTTTATTCCTGAAATTATCTCTATGTACTTTTAAACATGTGAGTGACTCCACTGAAGACAATGTGACTGCTCACCTTGCTAAAATGCATATAAAGATCTGCATTGTCAGGGCCTGGCAGTGTGGAAGCAGTTAGTTTCAGTTATGTGGTAAGAGCCAATTTATGTTGTTTACTGACACAAAAATGAAGAGGTTGATACATGTTACATTCTTCATTCTGCACACTGCTTTGTATACGTAGCCCTTGTGTTTGCACAAGGCTCAGAGACTTCAGAGCGGTTTGTTTGCATACAGAGAAAAGTATGTGAACAGCTGCCTCACAAGGAGGAAAGAAAATAAAACATCAGGGAAAAAAATCCCAGTTCGAAAGGAAAAACCTCAGAAATTCTACTTTCATCTGCAGTACTAGTACATATAATGTATCAAGCTAACAATGAATCAGAGTTGCAACACAGCAAGGATAGCCATGGAAATGTGGAAATATACATTGTAAGTACAAATAATTTGAAAATAAAGTTATAAAGTAGTTTGCTGATCCAATCCTGTTCAAAGCATGCAGATTCCAGTCCTCCGACTGGTTCCATTTCCTATATATTTTCCTTAACTTTTATAATCTGGGAGACCCATTGGTTCTCTGTATCTATGGAATTTCTCTCATGTTTGAAGCTAACTACATGCATAAGCTATGTGTCAGTCATTTTTGTATCCTAAGCTATGTTTTGCAAATAGGCAGAAATGCTTTATTCTGCGTATCACTTATAAGTAATAATTGAAATATTTACCACCCGTGTTTAATGATATCAGCATCTTAGCTAACAGGATACCATGGCACAGCATTAAAATATCCTGAAATGTAATCTCATAATCTTACCTTTTCCTTTTCCTCAGGAGAGGCTCAGCTCAGTGATGTTGCATTGAATTCCAGTCTAACTCAGATTTCCAAGTTATGGATGGTTTTCAGTAGGCAGGATATCATACATAGGTGGTGAATACATAGGTCCTCCAGGATTCTTCTTTGTAGCTTGCCAGGTGTCAAATGTCACATCATTTCATGCTTCTTCTGATCCACAGTCTTGCTTTGTGTGGCCAGTATCAGTTGTGCAGTGCAGGCTTGGCTGAGTGGCAGCTCCTTTCTACTGTTATTGTCTCAGTTCCCGTTGACACTCATATCTGATCTCTGACTTTTCAATAAATAGGAATAAAAATTCTTTCAGAATCCAGAGCTGGTTTTACATTTGATTGTGGGAAATTCTTTCTCCAGTGAGGTTTGGACAGTTTTTTTCTAGTTGCCTGTAAACCATGCTATAATAAAATAATTGGTTTCATGCTTTGTGAAAATTTCATAAGGCTGTTCCATGGAGCTGCACTGTTCTTCAGAAAGCGCAGAGGCACCGCTCACTGGGTGGTTCTCTCTTCTTTCCCTTTTTCTTGCTTGCTATACCTAAACTTTAGTCTTCCTAATCTTGCACCCATTGCCATTATTTCTGAATGCTCCTCATTCTTTCTGCTGCTCGTTCAGTCTCTCACCATTTCTGTTAAGTCTTTCAACTCCTTTTCCTTCTGTTTCTGTTCTCCCTCTGCTCTTCCTTCTTTCTTTCTAGCACTTTTCACAAGCAAGCCTTTGATAAGGGTTATCTCCTGATTTGTTATTATGAGTTATCCTGCTCCTTAACAATTTAAAATAAGACTGTTGAGGAAAACAGTGCTTGATGACCTTGTTTGGTAGGCTTATGTTTAGGCTTCCCGATGAAGTTAGATAACTAATGACAATTCCTAGTCTAGCTGATATCATTCAATGAAACTGTGAAAGAACATCAGCTTTGTCTGAACACATTGACTTTATTTGAAATCTTTGTCTTGTTGGGAAAGTTCTTAGAGGCTGTACTCAGTGTATGCGCTGAAAAGGGCACTGCTTTGTATTGTGACTTGGAAGATTAGAAGATGGCCCTTAAGTCATTGCCTGAGTAAGTCTATAGCAGCTTTTTGGAATTCCTTCATCTTTTTTCACATCTTTGGTCTAGTTTTCAAGGTATATAGCTCTTGTCTGTGGTTGGGTCAGAACTTTGTATTTTATAATGATGAAGGATCTGATTAATCAGCTAGGGACAAGGTTACTTGGTGGACATACACCACATAGAGCAAGAACTCAAAATACAAACCTCACCAGAGCAAACCAATAGTACTTTTATTGGTAGTCAATGAATTTTCACTAGCACAAGTTTTTTGTGTGGGAAGAATATGATATGACTTCTCTGCTAATCTTGTTTCATTTGAAGGACCTACTAAAAATTTTCCACAAATGATTTAGCCTCAAAGCACCTTACCAGTAAATCTAGAGCGAAAGACACTTCAGCGTTTTAAACCTCATTACCCAGTCCTGGGCTCTTGTATTTCAGTGTCATTCTTCACACTTCAGTCTGTTCTTCTCGCAGGAGCTTTTGTCTCTGTGTTTTCTTGTTGACAGCCATCTGTGAGCTAGCCATCATCCTTTGGTTCTGTGTCTTATGCCAATACTGGGAGGGCATGCAACATGAACCTGCTCTTGCTGACCTCGCTGTGTTCCTAGAGAGCATTCTGTCAGATGAGCAGATGTAAGTGTGATGGTAGCAAACACAGCCCCCTGCCTTGTAAGGCAGGCTTTGGAAATGAAAATGTTTCCACATGTATTTGTTATTTCAGAATTATTTTCTGACAGTTCCCTCTATTCTTCTCCTGACTTATATTTGTCAGCAATCTCCCAGGCAGTTACCTGTTGTCATTAAACATGTACTCCAACAATATCACCATCTCTTTCCAAATATGATAATCTATCATGTTTTACTCTCCGGTAATTTCATTTTTCCAATCACTTTTTAACTTCTGGAGATGAAGTGTTTCTTTTTCCTGCCTTTGGGACCTCGACTGTAACATGATTATCTAAATTATCTAAAGTTGCAGCTCAGCACAAAAGGATGTGATAATGGAAAAAGATAACCTCCTGCTCCCTCACCTGCAGTAGCTGAAAACAGTTGTGCTTCCTCTACTGTAAGAAGTGCAAGCTAATCCAGGATATGTAAAGACCACTTGCCATGGCAAAAACCTGCAGGTATCTCTTGTGGTGCTGAAATGACTAAATGGAACTTAGTAAATCTGGAACACTTGCTGCTCCAACATGTAGTATTTGTATGCTGAGACAATAAGCAACCTTTCTTTTCCTAATTCAGTAGTTATTTCAACTACTTTGTCTGTAAATTTTGACATTTGTCTGTAAAACATTTTAAGATGTCTGAAGTAGAATAAGAAATAAGGTGACATATAAACTCATTTAGCAGAAAAATAGCCATTTGTTTCTTTAATAATAGATACCACATGTCCCTGTGTGGTTCATATTCACAAGTTGCTGAAGGAGACAGAGTAGAGAAAAATAAATATCAATAGCAATGTATATATGAAGGCCCAGTTAAGCCATTACAAGATTAATGCCAAATAACAATATTGTATAAATGGTTCAGTTAAAGATTCACATTAGATTATAGTAATAGATTGCACATGTAGATCATCAGACAAGAAAGAGATCCGCAAACTACATTGTTTTGAATCTGTAATACCTGCACTTGAGTCAGAGGAAATAATCCAGATTTTCCTTACCCTTTTTTCAGTCAGAACCTGAGTTAAATGAACAGAACACATGTAAATATGACAGTGAATGTGCTAGGAAATATGCATTCAGATCAACATGAAATGACAACTGTCTTGAAGAGTTTTCTGGCATTATCTCATTTATTGACATGAAATTTAAAGATACAATAAGCATTATCATGGGGAAGAAAATCTTACAGTTCGCCCTTACTGAAGTGAATAAAAACTGTGATGGACAATATACTAGTTATTAATATTGTTATTTCCAGAAGGTTATTTCCTTAGCAGCTGAAGTAAAGTAATATTAGGAAATATGAGGCAGGTATGTTCTTTCCCAGAATAGGATGCAAGGTTTATGCCACACAAGAGGGAAAATAGTTTTCTCTGTTATTTGCCTTAACTTTCACCTTCACAGTGTTCTAATGTGCACTCAAGCACCAGAGCATGAGCTCTGAAACAGGTATTGGAGGAGCTGCTGCTTTCTGACCTGCTAGCACTAACTCGTATTTTAAGCCTTTGATAAAACTACTTGGAGGGATTTTCTGCATCTTCTTGCTGCTCCACACAAAGCAGTAATGAGGAGACTGACACTATGTTTAATGGTGGGCAGCAGTACTGAAAGCATGTTCAATCCTCTTGGCAGTGTTTTGTTATCCTAGTGCTACAAGAGGTACTTGATCTCATGAGCCAGGCCAAGAGAAGACAGTAATGGCTGCAGTGACTCTGAGTAGACAGGGTAGGAGGCATCTGATCTCTGCAGAGTTTTACAAATCTTACGCTAAGGATCAAACTGGGGTGAAGTGTGAGTGGAGTACACAGTAGGAAACTCATCATGTAGTGAAAGATGAGAGATGCATGGCATATATTTCACTGTGAGTGCCCAAAGACTTAAAATAGTTGTGCTGTAGGCTTAAAGTCTTCTGCTATAGGGATTAAGCAAGGGAGAAACCACAGGTTGGCACAAACAGTGGCTGAATGATGCTTTGGGAGATAAAAGTTTCTCAACACTGAAGGCAGCTAAGAACAGAGGCCAGTATTGTGCTCAAAAAGATATATGCTAACAGATAAATGAACCAAAAAAGATATGATAATATAATTAGTGAGTAGAGCTGTATTTACAGAGGACCTCAGCTGTTTGTTGCTCTGACACTGGTCTGACTGGCCCAGCCTGTCCCCTGGTGTCGTGGTCCCTTCCAGGCCAAGCCCAGGGTAAAAAATACCCAAATTAACCAAAACAAAAATTTCTGGTTGCATATATTTATTTTCACCAAAATAATTACACATTGTTGTATTATGCAATTGAGTATCTTCAGTGAGATTGGAGTATGTGTTCATCTGAAAATCTTCATTTGCCATAAAGAGAACTTTTTTTCCTATAAATAGTATAAAAAAGTTATATCTGAAACACATTTGTCACTCTTTTGAGTCAAAAAATAAATTCAGATAGACCAAAGACAACATAGAACATAAAGCACCTTCCTCCAATGCATTTAAGCAAATGGGTTTTTTTCTTCTGAGATAGAACAGTGACACCAGGGTGTTCACTCTGTCTTCTGCACATAGCTATTAGAAGTTTTACATCTCTGTGTGAGCTCTTTATGCATAAAAATAATTTTATTGTTAAAATTGCTATTTGTTTGCTATAATATACAATTGTCAAGGCCCATGTTTGTCATAAAGTAAATTCGTAGTGGGATAAATAAATACTTAAAGTCACTCCTATTCCAGAGACAGCAGCTATAAAGAAAAAAAAAACAACCAAAAAACAAAACCAAAAAGACAAACCAAAATTAGTTTCTTAGTGTCACTTCTTGCTTAGTGTTAGAACAGTGTGAGAATGATAGAATCCAAGTAAGAATTTAGTTCTCATACCCTTGAGGACAATCCTTCAGGGTGACCATGGAATACTAAGGTCCAAACTATAGAGGAAAGATAAGTAGAAGGTGTTAGTGGTGGAATAATTACAACAAATTGCAGAAAGTTTAGGATAAAAAACCACTATAAAAAATGAACATGTTAGTCTAGATTTCAAACCTATGGACTAGAATTCCAGTTGGAATAAGAAAAATATATTTTCTGTATCACTGACTTCTGAGCCAAGGCTCTGAGGGAGGTCAAAGAGGCTGTGCAGGCAGAGGCCAGGGCAGTAATGCGAGGCAGGGGCTGCCCTATGGTAAAGTGACTGTCATGTCAGAGCGTGTGGCCAAGGTGACTATTTCAGATAGTCAATGACTCCCCACAGAGCAGCTGGCACAAGGGCTGGTGAGGATTAAAAACATCCCCTGACTTGACTAAGTAGCATATAAGGCCTGGTTCAAAATGCCACTGTCAAAACATTGTGCACAGTAGCTACTGTAATACATCCAGATTTGTACAGGAGTAACAAATGTGTGGACAATTGCACATAATGTCTAGAAAGGAGCTCCCTAAAAATGAGGTGGTGGGTTATTTTAAAGAAAGAAGCCGAAGATGAAACATCTATTAGGAGATGCAACAGAAATCTGTTCAGTCACAAGTGGCACAGACAGGCTGGTCGGAGCAGATTGTTCATGTTGTGTTTTTTCCAATACAAGAATTAGGGACATCAAAAGATCTAGGAAGTGGCAGCTGAAAACAACCTAAGGGAGGATATTTTCAGGGAACATTTAGTTAAGCTGTGACACATTGTTAAAGAACTGTTGTATGGCCTCCAGCGGAGGTCAGGTGTATCTGTTGAAGAGAAATCCATTGATTGTTACCAAACACAAAGACTTATAGACCAGGAAGTTTCTAAGCTTATAACTGTTGAAGGCTTGGAGAGGATGTGACTTTTCTCTCTGCATATCTGCACACACTTTTATATCCCACAATATTTATATCCCACACAATATTTATATCCCACAGTATCAAGCAGAACAGAAGTGTGGTAAATGGAGTTTTAATAAAGTAAGCACTATACCGGGCATTTCTTCCCTGAATAATTCCTAGTCATGACTGCACAGCAAAACTGAGTCCTTTTTGCCCTGGACATTACAAGAGATAACCAAGAGATAGCTGCTGTTCTGAAGTGTCTGTAGTGTAAATGCAAAGGCACAGCACTGGAGACAAAATAATATAATCCTTATTTTATACGCAGGAAAGAAAAATTAGATGTCAAGACTGCACTAAAACAGAACCCACACCTCTAAACTCTATAGCTAGTGCTTTACCTGCAAGACAATCTTTCCTGTCCTGCACCACTGCAAAATACTTATTAACATCACCTGATGTGCGCGGGGTTATTTCACTCTCTCCCACAGATGCAGATAACTTTTAAAAATGCAAGCTGGTGGAGAATCACATTCTTCTTGTGCAACAAATGAACTGTCACATTTTCCTTTTCTCTTTTTTGTTTTTTTTTTAAAATCATGGAAGAATGTGCTTATCAGTTTCCCATGTACTGCAGCCTGTCTGCACAGAGAAGAGTCATCAGGTGCTGTAATAAAGAAGAAAGAACATCCCTAAGATATTTTTATCTGTGGGCTGGAAAACATAAATCACTTTTTTCAGCCGCTAGCTGTTAATTCTTATTCATCCTTCTGGATTTTCAGCTCATGCTGAATGTTAATTTTGTCTGCTCTGTGAACTGATCTATGGACAGTTGTCCAAATTCTGGAACATTTCAGGGCATGGCCGGGCACAGGCAAAAAGGAGTAAGAAGCTAGAAGTCCTAGAGCAGCTATTCAGTTCGCATGCAACTAAATTTCCCTGCTGCATAGTATTGGTCTTCAGATCTGCTGCCCTGGCTTCATGTATAGTGATCCTTAACCCAAACCTGTCATAATAATCTGGGTACATTTAAGCACTGTAAATAATATGCCTTGTCTCACCTGCATCACTTTGAGAGAACTGGGTTACATGGACATTTAGAGTGCCGAAACATTGTCGCTCTTTGAATCTCCATGCGGTTATTGTAAAGGGTCTTGAGGTAAGGGTAGGGAATGGCTTTAGAGGAGAGTGGGGTTTTTTTCGGGCTAGATCTACCCTACAAGTTGATGACATGTATTAATGTTAACAAATTCCCTGACAGTCCCCAGGTTCCCAGCAGGTGCATGCAAACAGATGCCACATGTATCTGGACATCACACACAATCATTCTGCCTGATGTTCCCAGGGCGTCCACAGATCTGCTTACAGTATCCTGCCCTGGGGAGCTGCTCAGCTGATTTGTCATTCAAGCAGTACAGTAGATCACTGTCCTAAGAGAGCAGCAGACTGCACTCTTCTACCACCTGAATCAATAGAGGTGACTAGCCTGGGACTGGAGTTTCAAAGACAAAATCTGGAACAAGGAGAAGAACTGTCACAGATAAAGGTTTCAATGGAGTGAAGGAAATAGGAAGACAGAAGGGTAACCTCTTCCTTTTCCTTTTGCAGTCTTTTCTGCAATTACACAGCAACATTTTAATGTAAGGAGAAAGAGGCACATGCGTAGAAGGAATGTTTATCCTCCTGAGACCTCTTCTCTATGTGAATTCCCATCCAGTCCTCAGTCTTAACCTACCTCTTCCTTATTGCAGGACTGGCAATCTTTCAACAAAGGAGGGAAAGGTTGTATTTTTCTTTCCCCAGTTAGCTATTAAGAGTGCCAATGGAAACTTGGCGGGAAGCTGAAGATGCTGCTTCTGCCTGTGGCAGGAGGGCTCAGTTCCTGCTG
>NW_009931522.1:1970-33967 GCF_000696875.1 Nestor notabilis | reverse complement strand
CCTGCTGAATTTGGAGCTCCATGGGGGCCAGAAGCAAATACATCTCCCAGACGTCTCAAAGTGCCATAGCTCTCTGACTGCCCAGACCTCCCACATTCTGTCTGTGTGATACACTTGACCTAGCCCAATCCCTTCCTTGCTATTGTCTTCCTCTGTACTCTGCAGCTTGGATGTAGTTGGGCAAGTGGCCCTGGAAATTAAACTCCAAAAAATACCTACCCCGGTACCCTGGCATACAGCTGAGGGAGGCAGTCAGCTGGATTGGTGTGGCTGGGGTGTAGCCCAAGTCCTGCCTTGTGTGAAGCACCTTTCTTTTTTTCCGTTTATCCAAAACTGATTGTTACAAAACAGAAAGGCCACACAGGGAATATATATTCTCCAGAGAACACCTAAATACTAAGTAAGTGGCTGGGACAGCAAGTGTTGGGACTGACTTTCTCATAGACTCCTTGAATAACTAAACCTACAGGAATGCTGACATTTTGGGGATAAGCCAGCCCCACCCTTCATAATTAAGGCAAAAGCCCTCTGTGAGTTGACAGCATCCCTATGTTGCCAGCTAGTCCTGTGCGTAAGGTACCAAATTATCCAAGGACCCAGAGAAATGCTGGTGTCACTGGAGATTATTCAGTGTAGCCCCTTAACCACAGAGGGACTTGACCATTTAATATATACTTAAAGGTCTTGCTAGACCAAAGCTGCACTGTATGTTTTCGGGTATGTATGGGGACTTACTCTCATACGTGGATTTCTTCCTCTGTTTCCCCAAGGGAGCAGCTCTTTTGCGCACTTAAACAAACTGGAAACCATTAAAACTAAATCCCAGTATGTAACATGAATCCTGCCTTTAGTGGGTTTGACTTTTAAAAATGTGAACACACACAGGCCCTGATGACTTCAATAGCATTTATGGGTGCTCAGCGCTTGTATAAATGTCACACTATTTATAACATATTTGTGTGTCCTTTTTATATATTCTCTGTTGGCCTGTCTCTTTTCCACTGTGGTATCTTTGACTGACATAGTCACATCAGGATGTAGCATGTGTTTGAATAATTAAGAAAATACAAATAAAAGTTATCTTTATTCTAGTCCATATTTTTCCATTGCTCAACCACCAAAGATAACAATACTATTTCACCACTGCTTTTTACATTCTATGGAAGAAAAATACTTTTAGTTTTGCAGTGGTTTTTTAAACCTTCCACATCCAATTATTTGTTCCTAAAGTTTCCCCCCTAAGCTTTAGAAAATTGTTTCAGCTATATCCAAACTCATGCCAACTTCCTGGCTTCTCGGCCGCAACCCATCAGCAAGTGCTCTACTAAGAACCACTTTGAGGCTCTCCTTGAATCTCTTCTTCTTGCTGCTTCCTACGAAGAAGTAAACAAGGGGGTTGATGCTACTGTTAATGGTGGAGAGAACAATGGTGACGTGATTCTGCTGGCTGAGCAAAGACGACCAGTGGTGGTAATTCAGAAGATACAACAGCCTCATAGGCATGGCAAAGATGAGGAAGACAATGACTGTGGCCACAATGATGATGTAGAGCTTTGACGAATGAGGTCTCAGGGAGTTGCGATGAATCCTGATAACCAAGATGAGGCTGGACAGAATCATTAGAGGAATGAAGATCATGAAAGTCAGGATCCATGTGAAGATGAGCAGTGCTTGGCAGTGGTTGCCATCGTCGAATTGTTCCTTCGTCGAATCATCTTTGCATGTTAAGTATTCAGCTACTGTCATCAGAAAAGAGAAAGTCCACAGAATTGCACACACAATTGCCGATTGGTGCTGCGACCGGTGGCATCGGTACCAGATGGGGTAAACAATAGACAGACACCTCTCAATACTGATGGCTGTCAGGAGATAGAGACCAGTATTGTATCCAAGAAGGAAGACAATAGATAGTGTGGTGGTTATGTAATAGTAAAAACCATATGCAAATCCAAAACCAGCAATGTACTCAATTGACAGAATAAAGGTACAAAGCAGTAAGGAGATATCAGCAATGGACAGGTGTGTGATGTACGCAGTGAATGGGTTTCTTTTGATCTGGAAGCAGAGGCACCAGAGGACAATTCCATTTTCACAAAAACCCAGGAAGGAGATGATCATAATCGCCCAAAGTGGGGTCAATATCTCCCAGACCCTTTCCTGTGTAGAAATGTTTCTGTGCATTGAGATGTTCTCTGTGCCTTCGCTGGGATGAAACGTTATGTTTGACTCATCCATGGGGAAAGGTCAAGTTTGGATAGCACAGCTCTTCCTTCTGTAAATATGTATAAAAATATACTGTGAGCATTGTTGTGCTCCACCCCTCCCCCTTTTCTTTCTGTTTTGTGGACCCACAATTTCTGGTCATATCTGAAAGCTTTAGCAAAAGGAAAACCAGCTTTCATATACTGGTGCTAGCTGAAACCCAGTTGGAACTACTCTTGGCAATGTTAAAGACTGCTAAGCCCATCATACTAGCAGAAAACCTGAGCTTTCTTCTCGATTGGGTTCAGCATATGAGTGCTAAACCACAGCTAAAGAGATACTCTTAAAGAGCTCTCAGACAAGCAATGTGTCCGTCACATTGCAACCTTTCGTTATATAGTGGTCACGGATCGCATTGGTGGTTCTTCTTAGATTGTTCTGAAACAGGTCTATTCAGCTCCCATTGAAGCTAATGATGTAATTTTAAGTTAAATGTGTATCTCAAGTGAATTTGCCTCATAAGTTTTTTTGATTTAAAAACAAAAATAAATTGATACCAACATCATTTTTCCAGGAAGGGTTTTAATTAAGTAAAAATAATACTCAGTTACTCAGCATTGTATTCCCTCCCAGTACAGAGGTGGAGGGAGTGCAAAATGCCACATTTATCACAGCATAACATAATTTAACCATGTTTACACACTCTGAATACTTATCACAACTTCAAATATACTGCAAACATTACAAATCCAACCCATCACAAGGAGAAGTAGTTGCTCAGGTTCCCTTCCATTGTTGTAATGGTTTTAACTGTTGTTTTGCTGAGTTATGGAACAAGTTCTCCTTTTGTATGTCTCCTTTTAATACATAACAGAGAATTAGCAGCAGTTGCTTCAGCTGATTTTCATATGAATATTTCATGCTCCCTTCCCTGTTAAGTTCCTGGCTGCCCCTGTGATGATAGAGTCACATTCAGGACCCTTGCTGATTTACTGATGTTAACAGGGACTAACGGTTGACAGTCACCAAGCTGACTTGGTTCATCCATATAAGCAGCCTTGTTCGCTAACACGCGATAATGAGAATTTACCCACAACCTTGAGCAGTTAAGAACATCAAATGCAAGGTAAAGAAGTTTTACTGGGGCAGCTTTTGCAATGATTATTTAAACAGAGACATTCACCCCAGTCATAAATATTCTTTCATGAGCCCTGGGTTCAAACCAGCTTCTTAAGACAAGATATCACAGTCTAAAAAACAGCATACAGTAAACTGCCTGGGAATCCTCAGGGCTTGCTGGCATTTAAACCTGCACCAAAATGTTGCTGCTGATCCCACCTGCATGTTGACCATGCCACTGTGTCAGACACAGTCAGAGGGAACAAACAACATAACTGAAAATGTGGTAGAGCAGTGCGTGTGAATGCAACAAGTAAATGCAGCGACCAGAATGAGTGACAAGCCTCCCACAAGCAGTGTTCTGCAAAAACTGCAGAGAGAGGGTACTCAAACACTGTGCTGCTGGAAGTGTAGTAAAGCTTCTAAAGCTTCACAGGAGAGAAGGAGAGGAGAAGCTCTCTACTTTGAGAGTTCAAAATTAATACGAAAGGAAAAAAATAATTAGAAGACTCAAGCAGGAAGGAAAGACTCGAAGTATGAAAAGACTCAAGAAAGTCCCTGATGCATTTCACTGTATAACTAGAGTATTTCTCTCTGAAGAGTAAGACAAAAAGGAAAAAAGTTCTGGACTTACTAAGGTCATTCCCACATGAAAGCATTCAGAGATGAGAATGGAATGAATCCTCGCCTTCCAGATTCATCCATGGTCTGTTCAGATTTCCCTGAAGTTGCTGAAGAACTTCCTTGAAGAAGCTGAAGGTTACCTTCTCCAACCATTTGCCTTTGGTAAGAGTGGGACCAAATAGTGGCTCTGACCATGACTCAAAAAGAAGTGTGCTGTTCTCTCATTGCTCCAGATGTCTGAAGCATGCCAAATAAAGGGCCTCAGGCTCATCATCTGAGGCTGTGCTTCAAATGGCATCACTCAGTAACTGGCAAATCATCTAGCTGAAAGCCTGGGAGTTAACTCTTGTGGGAACTGAATGGCAGCATGTGGAAAATTGTCTTGAGCTGCTACAATACCAAGAGAGATAGTTTAAACAAACAAATGCAAAGTGAGTAGGAAATCTATTTGGGGATGATTTTGATGATAAGATCTGAAGGAAAAAAAATCTCACTTTAGAACTGTGCCACCACATGGCATCTAAATTAATACAAGTTGATGTGTAAATTTATCTTACGTTTCTTAACATGAGGAAATGAAGTGAGAAAGATGGAGAGGGAGAATGAAAGAGAAGAAAGAAAGAGAAAAATTACAGAAGGTGAGAAAAAAAGAATGAGGAAGGAAGGGAAGGAAGGAAAAATAATTCACAGAATGAAAAAAAGAGAGAAAGAAACCACAGAGCAAATATAACAGCTTGTTAGTTTTGTTAGTTTTATATATCCATTTCTCTTGGTTAAAACTATATCTTCAAATTATTCTACCAAAAAAAAACCACAAAACCCAGCAATGTGAACCAAAAATCTTTTAAACAGTCTCCCCTGAAAAGCTCAAACAGGCTTAGAAGTAGACAAACTCTTCAAAAAGTCCCTTGAGGATGTCCCCTGCTTTTGCCCCAAGTATTAGGTTGTTTTTATATTCAGATGCTAGCAGAACAAACATTCTTAGCCAAAAAAGGAGAGAGTTTTCTTGGTCTTCTCCTTTAGATGTTTCACTAAAACTACCAAATCCCCAAATGGGAAAAACTACTAACTAATGTGAGAAATAAATGACCCCAAAGGGAGGGTCAGAATAAAGTTAGGAAAGAAACAGAGTGAAATAAAACAACTTCTAATTGCTTTCTGTTGACTTAAGTTGTAACCTTACGTTTGACATGTACCTTATGTTCAAAAGCTATGGGACCAAAAATTTTAAGCTACCTCTGAAAAAGAAAAAAGGCCTGTTCCTTTCCCATAAAATGAAATATGCATATGAATAATGAGAAGGGTCATTGTAGGAATACATTAAGATTTCAAGACCAACCAGGTACCTGGGTTCGTAGCCCAACACGCAAATGCAATCCAAAGCCAGCGATGCTTTGGCCTATGTGTCTCCACAGGGCTCGTGGTTGGTGATACCTCTCTCACGCACACAGCATGTCTGTCATGACTGGTCCTTGGGGTACTATCAGTCATCATCTACATGGCCACAGCAGCAGCGTGAAACTTGGTCTTGAGGGAATAGGTCACAAACACAGCTTATCCTTCAGGAGTAAGAGGAAGCTTGAATAGCACATGGTGACCCTGTGCCTGCTGACAGTTGGAGTGTTTATATCAGATGCTGCCAAGAGATGGAGTGGCTATTTCTGAATCAGTTTAACTATTCAGATATGGAACAAGGAGGCTACAATAATGAAACATGGACCCCACAGAATAAGGATATCATATACTTACACAAGCCATAACAAAACCCCCTAAGGGATGAGCAGCACTTTTGGGCAGTGCAATTTTTCCTGATGGTCATTCAGTCATTACCAGTCTACAGCTGAAATTCATTCCATAACTACTCAGCTCAAACAAAGGTTAGGAATTGAGGTCAGGTTTCAGAGGAGTGTGGGCTAAAGAGCTGGGTTCAAACACCTAGCAGAGGGTTAAGGGACACACTGGAAAATAGAGGGGTTGTCAGGTGACCAAAGCTCAAACAGAGGGCTCTAGGGTGCCATGGGGAGCAGAGGACAGTGGGGCACAGTGGGTCAAATGCATTGGTCATATGTGTCTTACAATCTGTTAAGGCTCACAGATACTAGACGAGGCAGAATGACATAGAGTGACATGGGTGAGGTGAGAGTATAATCAAAGTAGGAGTTAGGCTTAGGGTAAACCTTAGGGTTAAGGTTACCCTAACCCAAAACCCACCACAGAACTCGCTAGACATCTTTTATCCTACTTGTATCAGCATGATCCTAGCTATATGCCCAGTTCCCTAAGGGGTGGTAACTGGTGGATTGTGTTTTATAGGGAACAGGTATGAGAGCTGGATTTGCTGTTGGCTTCTGCAAGGCAAGGTGACAGTATGTGTCACCAGTCAGTTTTGAGGCCAGCAGGGATCATCTGCTCATAGTAAAAGTAAGGCTATGGTAGGAATTAAGATTCAAGAAAGCAGAAGATAAAGACTAAGAAGACTAAATCCAGAACAGGGTTAGGATGAAGACTCCTTGATGGCTACTTAGTTGTTAAAAAGCCAGTTGTAAATTCCTGTTAATGGCAATTATGGTATTGTATTTTTACGAGAACAGTAGGGAATAGCAGGCTCCAAAAGCAAGGATTACTGCTTAATCCTGAAACCCTACCGAGAAATTTTGACAACTAAATAAAGTTGATAAAGTTGAATTAATCATATTTTTTTCTGGGTGGTTAAGACCCACCGCATATTGTTTATGAAAGTGGATTTAGGGCCTGTGGCAGAGGGCCTGAAAACCACAGAAAACCAGAAGAGCCTTTATCTGAGGTAAGAATAAGGTGGCAAGAGAGAGATGGGCAGTTTATGGTTACCACACAGGCCCCTAAAATAGTTTGCTAAGGCTATTTTTGGATTTCTTTTCCATTCTTAGCCAGAGATATTTTTGGATGATTCATACATTTTAGGTTCTGCTCTGAAATGCTTGATGAGAAAAGGGTAGATAATAGCAGATAGAAAGCTAGGGCTAGATGGGCCCAAAAATGGTGTGTCGGGCTCTGTAAATCTCTGGAAGCTGAGTGAGATGTCTGTCCCATTGCCACATTGCCCACACTGGTAGCAGGCTGGAAGAATTGTTTGCCTGTAACTCCATGGAGTGACTGTTACGTTATGACTGTGAGCATGCGAGGATCTGGAGATGTTCCTGCTCTTGACTCGAGCCGCTCCTTCATCTTCCCCACCTGCACGGCTCTGGGTGGCATGCCAGGGATCAGCACCCAGGGGTGATGCATGTGGCAGGAGGAGCAGAGCTCCAGGGATCAGCACCAGGGTGAGCTGTGTGCTGCCCGGGCACGTTTCTGCTGGTTGGCAGGACAACTCCAGGCTGTCTCCACTCATGCAACCCCACAACCAGAGGGGAGATCAGACCGTTTGGGTACAGAGGCTGCCAGATGCATTCATGGCTACGTTTAACTGCCTGGGTGCAGCACACGTGGTGTTCTGCATCTGACTTGGACCTCTCTGTCCTGTCACAGTGCTGGTAAGGAAGCAGTCAGAGGGCAATTGCAAGGAGTTTCCCAAGTCAGAGGGGTGGGGTGTGGAAGGAGAGTGCTAGGAAGTAAGGACATCTTAGTGATGCTGTGAGCTTGGAGAAACTGATACAAAATAACAAGGTTTCCTATTGCCCATCTTTCTGTGATTTTTTGGGAGAAATGGAAAAAATACAAAAAATTTAAGAATATAAAATTTGAAAATTTATAAAAATGAATGGAGAAGTTATTCCTGGGCAAGGAAGAGAATAAATGTCTGTATTAAAACCCATAAGTGTTCACTTCTCAAAGAATCTCCATAATATATTTCTGTATCCATTGGTGTAGAAGTGTCCTTTCCAAGTGGAAATGTGTTCCTGCTCTCTTCCTGCCTCCCACTAGGTCACAGAGAGGGGGAACCTGGGCCTTAATGAAGTACAGAGCAGCTGTCTTCTTTCTTCACAAACCAGCCTCACTTCTTTCTGTACTCTCATCGTGCTTCGCCTGAGTCTTTGGCTATTGGCATTCAGTTCCCTGCAAAGCCTCAGCAACATTTATTTCTCTATCATCTCCCTCTTAATGATAAATTGCCATTAGCCCTTCACAAAACCTTGTTTATTCAGACAGGTCCTATCTTCAGCCATGCTGAATGTGAGAAGGCCTCCTCTATCCTTGGGTTTCAGAGGCTCTCTAACTGTCTGTAGACCTGCCCTTTAGCCCTAACATACATAGCATGGCAGCTCTTATCTTGGGGACAGTGGGGTCTGTCTCCAGCAGAAATTTACCCTTGCTAAACTCATTCTGAGCCTTACTTCCCTCTTGGGCCAGTCACCGATGGCACAAACGCTAACACCAAACCCAGCATCATGACACATCAGAAGAGAAAATACACTGCACCTGCCTGATGGTAGCCCCACCAGCTACCAAGCATTAGGGCAACCACTGCTATGTAATGTAAAACAGTACAGGAAAGAGTATTTTTATTCTACATTTTCATTTTATACATACATGTAAGACAATACAGGAAGCCATTGGGGAGAGAATAGGATAAGAATGGAAGCAATAACTTGGCATATATGATTAACTAGTGTAGGCAGTTTAGACCATTTTAGCTTTAGTCGTGCAGAGCAGAAGTTACAGGATTAGAAAATATGAGGGGCATGACAGAGATGAGTCAGAACTTTCCATGATAAAAGGTTACAAGAAAAAGTGTGAGTGCAAAGTAGCCAGTAAACTTAGCTTTTACTTTGTTTTGGTTGAGATCAGATGGTGTGGTTATATCCATTTACCTTATAGAGACTAAGACATCTTGTATTACTGATTATGAAAGAAGGCTCTGGTACTATGGTGCTCTATCCTTCAACCTGTGTTGTTCCTGGAGGTTCCCATCAACAGGTGTCCAAATCCTTCTTGAAACAGGGTTGTTGGTCAGACTAAGTTATATGAAGTGCCTGCCCTAGTAAAAAAGATTCTCCTGAAATAATCTTTGCTCTCAATTGTCCTACTCTGCCTGCCTTCTTTTACTCCTCTCTTTATTTTTATTGTGTATCACATACTCATCATTTACATGCATTTCCAACCTATCACAGAAGTTAGCCATTATTCTTTATTTGCTCTCTGCACTGCAGGAATAGGTGGTTAAGTAAAATTCTTGATGCCTGTTACTGTGAAGCCTTAGTCTCTTTGCTTGGGTTCACTGAACAGTCATTTTTCAGCCAAAGTCTGCTTGTCCACCTATCTATCTCCCTCCACTCTGCTCCTACACACGTGAGAAACAGCTACGGTGCTGAGGATCCCTTGTATTGAAAGATTATTTAAAAGGATCATAACTGCTGTATGGAGGCAAAAAATCCAAGTTTATGACAGGAATTGTTGACAGCCTTTTCTGAACACTCTTGGACTCAGCCAGGATCGGTCTGTGAGTCCTTAGGGCAACATCTTTACAAGTCATCTAATGGCATGCTTACAAATGTAACTACCATGTTGGGATGTAATTAGGTAATAAGCAATGAACAACAAGAGCTTTGTAGGGACATGACTGAAAGAGCTGTGTATTGCTACATGATGCTGGGATTTAATAAAGGAATTTCCATCTGAACTGTGAAAGTGGTCTAAAAGTCCATGGATTAATTCAGTATTTTAAAATCAAAATTTCATTGTGGATATCACATTGTGGTTCTGCAGGGAAACTGTAGCCCAGTTTTGTCATGTCTCATTTCTCCTTTATTGGATTGAATGTCCCACAGAGCGGAACAGAACTTTGCAATACAATTCTCTTTTTCTCTTGCTGTCTGACTGGGAGGTTGTCTGGCAGAGATGAACCAGAGCAGAATGCATAAAACATCATTTCAGAAAGGAAATACTTCTTTCAACTTTAGGATTTTTACCAAACGTTGAATTTTTAAAATGAAGAATCTCAATGAGCCAAATATTGCCCTAATTTTTTCTATTTTTTCCCTAAGTTTTTCTATTATTTTTAAACCACTTCTAATACTAGTCTCTTTTCAAAGACAAAACATAGGCTCAGGAATAATTTGTATTTTTCAAGATGATCCAGAAGATTTACTGTATAAAGCCACAAGGTCACTGAATGAAAACACTGAACTGTCTGTCTCTTCTATCCAGTGTATTTAGAATCATGGAATCATAGAATGGTTTGGGTTGGAAAGGACCTTAAGATCATCTAGTTCCAACCCCCCTGCCATGAGCAGGGACACCTCGCACTAGACCATGTCACCCAAGGCTCTGTCCAACCTGGCCTTGAACACCGCCAGGGTTGGAGCATTCACAACTTCCTTGGGCAACCCATTCCAGTGCCTCACCACCCTCACTGTGAAGAACTTCTTCCTTATATCTAATCTAAACTTCCCCTGTTTAAGTTTGAACCCATTACCCCTTGTCCTATCACTATAGCCCCTGATGAAGAGTCTCTCCCCAACATCCTTATAGGCCCCCTTCAGATACTAGAAGGCTGCTGAGGTCTCCACTCAGTCTTCTCTTCTCCAGGCTGAACAGCCCCAACTTTCTCAGCCTGTCTTCATGCGGGAGGTGCTCCAGCCCCCTTATCATCCTCGTGGCCCTCCTCTGGACTTGCTCCAACAGCTCCATGTCCTTTTTATGTTGAGGACACCAGAACTGGACACAGTACTCCAAGTGAGGTCTCACGAGAGCAGAGTAGAGGGGCAGGATCACCTTCTTTGACCTGCTGGTCACACCTCTTTTGGTGCAGGCCAGGATACGGTTGGCTTTCTGGGCTGTGAGCACACACTGAAGCCGGCTCATGTTCAGTTTCCCACCGACCAACAAGGAATTAACCTACTACTTCAACCTCACCAACACAATAAGATATGAGTTTGATTCTAATACAGTAAAAACAAGTGGTCGTGGCTTTTTTATTTTTCCACCTTTTCTAGTTTTCTCCTTTATACCTGCAACAGAAATGGGCAAGATGCTCAGCTGTGGGAATTCATCACAAAGCCATGGAAATCAGTGTCAGTAAACCTGGTAACAATTCAGCCCCTGCAAATGAAAGGAGGCTGGTCTTGAGGACTCCAGTTTCAGGATTCCTATCTCCCACAGTGGTGTGATGGTACATCTTGCTCTGCAGAACTGAGATAGCACAAAGTAGGCTAAGTGGTCAGCAAGAGTCAACTGAACTGCAGCTTCAGATAAAGAACCTGAATCTGCATTTTTTAGGGATTCTATTTCTTCTTCCTGAATCAAAACATCAGGTTCCTTCTTTCTCTGACGTGGAGAGGTTAAAGACATCTCTACATTCTCCCTTTCCTTAACAGGGACTTCCAGCACTTAAGATATGTTCAGACTCACTTGGAGTCTCAGTCTTTTGTTCATAAAAAAGATTTTCCTCAGAATTTACATGGTCCAGGGACTATTGCTGCCTTTATTTATTTCCTAGGACTATGTTTTTCTATCATGTCATGCTTTCCCTTTATCTTTTGATATTGAGGACACATGATTTTTCTTGCCCTACGAGCAACACACCAGCATTTCTGTGTGGCATTTGGCCATGCAGTACCTGCTGCTGGCCACAGCGGAGCCAGCCACAGGAAGGGCTTCAAAGGCATGTCCCAGGTGGGCTGTCCTGTCTGCTTGTGCACCCACAGTGGGATGGAGTGGGGCTGAGCTGGCTGTGCAGAGGAGAGCCAGGATAGCACAGAAATGTTCAGGGTATCACCAGCCCCCCTAGCCAACATGGTCCCAGGAAAAACCACAGGATACAGCCCTGGCAAGGAAGTACGTAACTGCTCTTCAACTGCTCCTGTGGCACCTGGGTTAAAAAGCTAGCAGATTGACAGCACTGTATCGTCTGTCCTGTATCTCTGTCCCACTGACCTGTATTTTTTTTTCTCCCAGTTTCTGGCCTAATCTTTTAACACCTTATTGTGGTTTGCACCCACGTTCCCAGGATAGGAATATACACTGATTCAGGAGCAGAGTTTACAAGCGTGACTCAAGGCATACTGAATACCCATAACAGATTGAGTTTTCTCCACCTACGCTGTCGTGTGGACTGTTCTGCTGTGGTACAAAGAAATCAGACTCTGATCTGAGATATATTCTCAACAAAGCTATTTCCTTAGTACTCCTCCAAATATGGATTGGTGGAAGGAGTCAGCCACAGAGCTAGACAGTGCCTCCTCATCGGGCTGAATGAACCAATACTCCAGATGACTCTATAGTATATAATATGCATAATATTTATACACAAACACATATCTTGCCAAAATACTTACTTATAAACTTATCACTCTCCTGGGTGAAGAAAGGCTTAGTTTCTGGTGGTATTTTTGGGAAACGGAAGGAAGAAGCAGTTCGAGTTTAGAATATACTTGATAGTTTAGAAACCATATTAGTCAGAAGAAAAATATCAGGTAAAGAGATCAGTAAAATAACTAGATGGACTGTATCCTTTTGTTTCACTGTAAAGTTTTGGAGACATTGTGATGGCTGAAGATCAAAACCAGGGCTGTCTTTTGACACTGCATGGAGATGGAGTGCCATTCTTCAGATGATTCCAGGGTCAAAGTCCTGAAACAGGCACCGGAGTGGTGACAGGCTGATCCTTCCTTTTCAAATAAATGGTGTACTGGGATTAATAGGGGAGAAGCCAAACTGCAAAAGCACAGAGCAAGGAAATGGTCTCAAAGTGGTCATCTGCTGGTAGGTACCACTGTTCTGGGCCAAGCAGTGCCCCACTAGCCCTGCAGACAAGACGCAGATGACTGGTGCCAATGCAGAGCCTCCATGGCATCCTTGGTGTGCGCTGCCTGCCCTGCCTGCTGCCGCCGCAGCTTGCCTTGGTGCTGAGGACCACACCGATCAGTGGATCTCTGAAGCTGATACCTCTGCATAGTGATGATGGGGGAGGTTGTAGCACTCACCCACTCCTCGCGATGATCTGGGCATGATGGGGAGCTGCAGAAGAGCCATGGAGAGAGTGGTTGGCTATCCCCAAGAGCCACATGCAGTACCATGTCGAGATGACGAGGCAAAGGGGTTCATCCCTCCCCTGGCAGGAGTCCCTGTCTCTTGGATCACAACCATTGGTTTGTTGACTGCACTGTGACAGAGGAGGCAAAATGGGAGGATGCTGGCCAGGACGTGTAAATACGCATTTTTGTTTCCTATCACCTGTGATAGTCTCCATGGGCATCTACTAGTCCTGTTTTGGCAGTACAGACTTTGTGAGCCCAACAGCAGGGAATAAGCCTCAGGCTGTAGTGTGCTTCCTGATGCCAGCTAACTAGTTTTACACGGGTTTCTTGCATCTTCTCAGCTACTTAAGCAAGCTGGTATGTATACCTGAGGATGGGATCAGGGTGGAGCCTTTGAATACAAAGGCTTTGGATGGGATACAAACCACTAACTCTTCCAAAAGGTAAGCTCAAATCAGCATGGTGTGAACACATGGCTTAAATCACAGCACCTAAATTCAAGCCTGTGTTCAAATACTTTATTCAATCAAGGCTTTAATGCTTCAGTCTTCATATTTGCATCAGCTGGGAAGAAACCCTTTGAGGGGGTGGCCCTGTCTGTCCCATCATTGCAAATGCAAATCTTTCTCGTGACAATCACTAAATCGTAGGTGCGGGTTTCCTGCAGGCATGTCTCACCAGGAGAAACAAGGCCGGGCTTTTCAAGCATTTATCCCCCGTGACGGTGGTGAAACAGACTTCCCCAGTGGAAACATGTGATTGAGTAAGACTAATTATACCTTCTGGCTTCCAAGAACAGGCCTTTATGTTAATGCAACATGAGATACATTCTCTGCCCTAATTCACAGCCAAGAGCATTCCCCAGCTGCAGTAACCGGCACA
Source organism: Nestor notabilis (assembly GCF_000696875.1). Lineage (NCBI taxonomy): Eukaryota > Metazoa > Chordata > Aves > Psittaciformes > Psittacidae > Nestor > Nestor notabilis. The sequence goes on along the minus strand of NW_009931522.1, from coordinate 20,183 downwards.
GTCTTCCAGGGTGGCAATACTCATATTCTCCCTTGTCGCTCATGTATCTCAAACGTATCCTTGGATCACAAGCAGATCAGCCCCTTGTACTGCTCTTGGACATGGATGTTGTAGCACCATGAGGCGAATTAAGTGTTTGTCCTTTGAAAAGCCTTTCTTCCCATACAAAACGTTGCATAAGAGTCAAACTCGTTCTGGAATGGGCACAGGTGGCCCCTCCCTTCTAGGGTCATTTCTTTCTCATATGCTAAAGCCAAGCTGTTTTTCTCAGATGAGGATTTGGAAACACTTGTGGGGAAAAGTGGGGAAGCATTTCCTTTCTGGGTCTCTGCCCTTGCCCCTTCTACTCTTGAATAACTTCATAGTCTGATGGATGTAGAAGCCAGAGATGCCCTCCTGGGGCTAGGCAAAGGCCTGGGATGCCAAATCCTCTGTTTGACAGCTGATTTGAAAACAAACAGACCTTAAAATAGTACTTCTGCCATCAGACTCTCAGCCCTGCGTTGAATTGGACAAAGCAAAAGGAACAGAATAAGCAGCGCTAGAGTGTGTGTTGTGCCTCCTTTGTCATCTATATTACTTCAGTGTCTGCAGCTTTTTATTTCTTCTCTTCTTCTTCTATGTCTGTTTCTTGATTATTTTTTTTCTCTGCCTTTTCTCTCATCACCTGTGTGCTCTGCAGCTCTCCCCTGAGGTGTTAACTTCCTTCTTGTTACAACCTGAAGTGCCATACAAGACCTGAGAGATTGGGTAAATGAATAGAAGAATGATAGAAAAGAAAAAACTCTAAAGAACAAAGCCATGTGACTTTTTCCTTTACTTCAGTGCAGACAGAGCCCTCAAAGCACAAGTAAAACCAGTATGGAGAGCACGTATCTTCAGCATCTCCCTGCAACATCTCATCATTGCGTTTCTACCCAGCAGTTCTCCACACTCAGTCTAATCATAATCTGCTTCATAGAATCATAGAGTGGTTTGGGTTGGAAAGGATCTTAAGAGCATCTAGTTCCAATCCCCCTGCCATGGGAGGTTCCTTCTGCTAGACCATGTCACCCAAGAGTCCATCCAACCCGGCCTTGCCCTTCTCCTGTCACGCCACTAGCAACAAAAGCTCTTCTCTCTGTACACACACATTCCAAATCACCCACTGGCTTCAGGGGGCTGCCTTCACCCCCTCTTACAATGTGCTTCTTCTACCTCATATAATAAATTGGATGATTTATTTTTGTCCAATTGTTTACATGAAGTCTTTATTTGGTACAGGTCTTCCAGGACTCAGACATACACACAACCAGAAGTTTATTCGCTTTCCCAATTTAGGCAGAAAATCTTTCATCTTAACCCTTTAGATTCACTGAGCACTGAGAAAATTTTACCTATTTGGAGGCTTTGTGCTGTCCCTCCAGTTCCAGTGTCAACCCTGGAGCTTGTCAGAGAGCACATGGTGACCTGCCGTAGCTTTGCCTTTTGCTCTTGCTCCCACACAGCTCATCTGCAGACCGTGGGTCATCACTAACCCGCTTGGTGAAGAAGTCATGAGCTGGATTAGCTGGGGTTCCTCTCACCACGAGCATGGGGGCTGCCAGTGACCATGTGCAATTCCTCGCATGCATAGCTATCCATTTTCCACCAAAATTAGCATGGCACCATTATTCAAGATAAAAGTAATTACTTTTATGCATGTATCTTAAGCATTTAAATTACTGCAGCAGCTCCCATCAAAAGCTCCAGCAAAGCTCACTCCTTGGCTTGACTGGTAACGGGACTCAGCGTGAAACTTACTTGAATCTTAGCTTATATTTTTGCTCTGAAAACCTGGGGGTAACTTCCTGTGAAGCATGTTTTTTCCTCCAGTTAGGAAATGACATGGTTACTTATGTCAGATATTATCTAATCTGAAAGTGCCAGAGCGCCTTGGCCTGGCTGACAAGATCATATCACCTCTAGCATGATAGTACATCTGGGCTCGAAACTGATCTGGTCCTCAGAGAACTGCAGTGTCTGGACAAGCTGGGAGAATAATGGGAAGAAAATCCTGAGTGCTTTTAGGAAGGAATATGATCACCTTAAATATGGGTGTGGGTGTGTATGTGTATGTTAATGTAATAACAAGAAATTGGTCTTTGGGAAGTACAATCTCTCTTCTGGTCCTGTGCTCCTGCTTACCTCAGCACATTAATGATCTCACTTCAATTTGGAGTAGGAAAAAAAATAATAAGAACAATGGTTTCTGCTTTGTGTGTGTTCTGCTCCTGGGAATTCTGGATTTGAGCACTGTGTCTGCCGCACTAGTACTAGTGAAATCTGCTTATTTAGCTTTCATCTGTTTCACGGGTATGTCTGGGACTTTGACCAGCGGAGCCTTCAGCATCCCTTTTGCTTTGTTTGGCAGGTTCCACAAGCAAGAGAGTTGTCTGAGGAGGAAGGCAGCCACATCCTTTGATTCCCTGGAGACCAGAGCAGCCTTAAACAATTGCAATAGCAAGTGTACGCCCTTGTGCCCACAGTTGCTCCTTCAAGGGAGCTGAAAAGCACAAGAGGCCACCACAAGGCTCACGCTGTGCCACAGCAAGAACAGCTCGGGGATGGTAGCTGTGGATGCTGTCAGCATAAAAAAGGAGTCTCAGCAAATGTTTCCTGGCCTACTTTGCTTACGAAAGAAGTAATTTGAATTGTAATACTCGTTGGTTATTGTTTTACATCAGTGCCATCTAGTACTCAGATTTTTTTGAGCGTTTTTAATTAGTGGTGTATACAAAGAAGTATTTAAACAGCCTGAAGGGTTTTTGCCATTTCGTCCAAAACTCAAAGATCAAATGCACCAGAATAAGGATTTCACCCCAAACTTGTGTTTCTTGGGGGTTTTTTCCCAGTTTTCATAGTCTTATTTTAAAGAGCAATGGTACAGTTTTATTCTTATTTATATACTTTTAAAATGCCCCTGAGCATTCCCTGCTAGGTCTCTAAAAGCAGACTGATGGGGGGTTGCTTCGCCTTTGTTGACAGGAGATAACCCAGGACACCCTGGGAAGGTCACAGTGACAGAGCTGAGTACCCAGCCCTTCACAACAGTTACACAGAGGCTGTGTCTCAAGGCTAAGGAGGCACAGGCTCAGGGAGCACAAGCCTATGACACAACCAACCTCTCCCTTTTTCTGTGGAATATAGAGAAGGACTGACATCAGCACACCAGTTAAATCCTTGGAGACAAATTACAATGAAATCCATGGCTCATGGAAAATGCAGCCCCTCATCCCACAAAGCACTGAACGTGATCAGCTGTTCATACCAGCCTCTAAAGACAGCGAGTCACTGCACAAGATTACTGAGGAAGACTTCACAGTGTTCAGCACAAGCAGGTTTGAAGGGGAGGGGAAACAAGCGGTGGGGGGTGTTGTCAGAACTGCACTGTGACAGAAACAAAACATTTTCCATTGGCAAAGAAAGGCAGGTTTAGAAACTTTAAAGCAAACTGTCTATTGTCTTCTTTTCTTTTGCAAAAAATTGCCCCATTTTTGTGGTGGAAGCTCCCTTGCTGCAGGCTATCAGCTCCTCTGGTCAGCTGCTCCAGACCTCTCACCTGTCTCTGGTGGGCTGGATGGGCTTAGTGCTGATGTTACAGATTAGAGGGTGAATGTGCAAAACCCTGAGATAAGTGGTAACTTTCAGCAAGGAGGAAAAGATGTGCAGGTGAAGGTGTCAGAATCTCCAGCCTGGGGCTGGAGCCCAGTTTCACCCCACGGATCAGCAGTAGCAAACACTTTCAGTTCAGCTCCAAGCCACTTATTCCTTCCCATCCTCTCCAAATCCAACTTCCTCTCCTAGCCCCTCTCCCCCAGGAGGAGAGGAGAAACCCATCTCTCTCCTACTCTTGCTGACCCTTAGACCTGGTGGAGGCCAGCAGGTAGGAAAAAAGGGTGGAACCAAGGTCCTCTTGTATTCTTGTCTTGACAGCAGTGGGGCTGCCTGTGCCAGGAGTTCATGACCACTGTGCTAGCACAAATACTGTCAGGCAAGTACATCCTCCTTGGGAACTGCCTGCAGCAAGGGGACGGAGCAGTGCTTAGTGTAGCAGCAGCAGCCCTGCCTCCTGCTCAGTGTGACCCTGATATGGGCCAGCGGCCACCAACAGGCATGACTGATTCCTGCAGCAGTGACACTCAGTAGGGAGCACACGTGGAATCAGAGGTGCCAGCCAGACTGTACGAGTGTTTGGGAGTCTGAAGATGGTGACAGGTGCCTGTGGGATCAGGAAGAGCTCTAGCTGTGTTCCTGTCCCCCATCACCATGCTCTTCTGTCGTGCTAAGTTACAGTACATGTCAGACACTCATCCCTGCAAGCTGTGGAGCAGAAGCATCCCCCCTCACAGGGATGCCTGTGGCTGCAGCCAGCCCCTGGACACCCTTTGCCAAGCCCCAGCCCCAGCACATCCCCTGGAGGCTGCCCAGCTGCTGGAGGCTGCAGGACCACAGGGGAGACCCAGGAGCCCGTCATGTCTCCTGTGGCATCGGTTCCCATGACCCAGTGGCCCTATGGAACAATTACATCAAGCTGCTTCAGCCCCACATCCCAGGGGAGGGGGCAAGTTCTGAGCACTGCAGGCAGCTGTGGGAGCCTGTGGGTTTGCAGATCCTCACGTTGATGTAGGAATGGCAGAGCCCATTGTACGTGTTACATGCACAGGACAGACGAGTTCCAGTGGGTGAGTGGAAGACTGCCTGTTTTGGTTATGCTGGCTGCACTTGTAAGCAAGCAGCTTGTTAAACAATGAGAAACTCTAGACAGTGTGATCTTTGGTAACTAAAAGCTGGAGGCAAAGCAGAGCTTTCCAGCAGCATCTTCTAGAGCAACCCAGACCATGCCACGAGCTCTGTCTGATCACACGTGCCAAGTTTTATGGGACAGATAAAGTAAGCTTGTATTACTCCAAAATATGGAATGAGGATTGACAATTACTCTCCCTCTGCTTAGAAACCCAGGTGAATACCACGGGTGTCAGTGGGTTGGACCAGGTCCAAACTTAGAACTACTGTAGGATTTTCTCAATTTGTGTATGCCTGGGTAGTGTTGAATAACCCATTTTCATGTTGTAAATAACACCATTGGTTGTTGTTTGTTTGCTTGGTTTTTAACTGGAGGTGTTTCTGCCAGGACACCACGTGTTTCTCCTCCATCATAACCATTACCTTTTGCAGATCTCCATCTGATAGATGTTTTGAAAGCAAGCCTAACTTACAGCACTATCGTTCTTTGCCAAGGGACTTACTGTTGCTCAGCTACAGAAAGTCTTGTATAGGTCTATGACTTAACACACTTGCTCCAGAAACAGAACAGTGTCAGACACTCCTGTGCGAGGAGGCCCTTGTCTGTCCTATGCAGAGATGCCCATCTCCATCTTGCCTTTGGTGATACGTCTCTATATGCTGACATGGTTCGGGAGAAGTTGCAAGAGGATTTGACTACTTGCCTGCTAGTTAGGGTGCCAATGGGAAAAGCACATTTGAATCCCTGCACAATGAGGGTCCAGGTCTCGTCCCCCTGCCCAAGCTGCAGGGCAGAGTGCTTCAGTGTGCAGTGCTTTGCTTAACCCTTGCCCAAGTACCCCTCTGCAAGTGCTCCATGTTCTTTCCCTGAAGGGGAGCCCAAAGGTGCTCACACAGTAATTGAAGTACTGGTTTTGTTAAAATCACAAACTTGAACAAGGCAGTTTTTGCAGCAAGAGAAAACACAGATGAGCTGAGTGAGACACTGAATATAACCTTTCCTTCTTCCCACACACATCCTGGCACTACAACTCATCTCCACTTTTCATGGCATTCTACCTTGCAACCAACTCACAGCTCCTCAGGGACCTCCGTCAGAAAAACTTCCCTTCCATGACCTCTGCCTGCACACATTCTCCTTCCAGTCTCCATCTTGGCTGAGCCTCTGCTTTCTGCCTGCCCCAGCTTGTGGCCTGCAGTCATTATCTTCTGCCCCAGGAGCTCCACATGTCTCTAGGGTTGGGGCACTAGTAGGGGTCCCTTACGCATAAGGGTTGTTTGAAGAAATATGGTCACAGCAGTTCATGCACTGCCCCTCAATTAGTATTCTGGGAGGAGTTCTCCAGAGGTGGACATTACAGCAACCAGTGGAGAGGGGAAAAGTCAAAGGAAAAAGGGAGATAAAACCAGAAAATTAAAGTCAGATCTGCTGCTGCATACGGAGAACAGCACAGAGGCAAGATAACTGAACAGTTGTAGAGCAGGGTTTTCCCATGTCTAGGGCATACCCTTCATCAGCACAAAAAGCTCTGAACCAGCTGTGGCGCTGGGATACAGCCGAAGCCATTCCAGCTTGTCAGGCTACCTCGCATCGAGCGGGTGAGCGATAGCAGCACATGGCACTCAATTCATCCTGCAAGACATTTGCAACCTCCCCATTCCAAGATGCACCAAGGTTTTAATCTGTGATGTATTATGAATGAATGCATAATATTAAGAAGGATCATTGATTCATGCCATTAGAAAACACAGGAGTATATAAAATTTTCTTCTATTTAAAAAGAATACCATGACTTTTAAGAGAGGTAGATCCTGCTCTCCTCCAGTGCCAGCGTGTATCTGACATAACAGCACTGACACCACATGCAGCAAAAATGAAGGAATATTTAAAGATAGTGTTGCCTTCTCCCTGCTTTCTCCCCAGAGCAAGACCCACATGTTTAATCTTGACCATGTCAAATAAAAACCAATGTATCAAAAATCACATTGGTTTTGGGGTATATTGTGATCTGCAGTGCTCCATTTGCAGGGATACACTTTCAATGTGCACCTTCACAACTTGAATTCAGTCTTGTTTCATTGAGGGTTAGAATTATCCTTTCAAGCCTTGCAGTACTGAAGTACAAGTGTCTCACAGTGCTGAGGAGCAGGTGTGCTGCAGCTGCTGCTAGGGACTTTGCTGTGGTTTTATCACTATCTTAGGTTTGAATTTCTGAGCTGCCAGCCCTCAGAGCCACTCAGCAACTTTAACCCGTGGCTCTGCAGAGCCAGAGTTACAAGGCAGGTTGCTCCACCTTGAACTGGCTTCACATGAGTCAGAAGCACTCTTGCAGAAGACAAGCAGGAACAGGCATAACCTGAAGTACTTTTGATACTTCCAACTTCAGTCAGTAACAATTCCCTGTTCTGGAGCAGAAGCAAGAGCTGGGGTTGGAATAGCCAGATTGGCATGTGCAGGGAGATTTTACCTTGATCTACAGCCGCTCAGAGAAACTTGCAAATCTGTTCCTATAGCTAGAAGCTGCTGATAGACTGCCCCCCAGCTATCCCCTTTCATGGGAATTGACTCTAGTGTGTGATTGATTGACTGACAGATCTCTTCAAAAGGTTCTGGACAGTAAACAACCTACACAGCTAACAAAGCCTGTGCTCTCCTTGACATAAAGGCAGTGTCTAATGGTGCTAAAAGACAAAAAAAAATAATCATTACAAAATAAACAGGGAGATAGTTACACTGGCATTTGAAGGAACACTGTGACAGAGAACCCCATCCTTGAAGGGGTTACTAAAACGATTAAAAAGGTCGTCAGGAAGTCAGTCACTTGTCTGGCTAGCAGTTGGCTTGTGAAATCAGAGCTGTAAACCACAAGCTGTGCAGAACTCGAGAGCCACTGCTGAAGATACACTGCCCTTTTCTCCTGGAGAGCAGCAACAGCTAGCAGCAGAGAGCACATGATGCTGGGGCACACCGCAGTGCTGCGCAATACTCCGCGGCTGCTCTAAGGTCCCCTGCAGCAACTTCCGTCTTACAGTCAATTAAAGGCAGATTCTGCATATTAGATAATCACGGGGCCCACCTAATTAGGTCTGACTAATGAAATCTAGGGACCATTATTTGTAAACTATGGATCAGCAGGCTGTTTTTGAGAAGGAAATTACTAAGAAAAAGTCCTGAAGAGCACAGTCCCTGGCCTGACAAATATTCCAGCTCTATCAGAAAAACTCCTCATCAAAGCATGCCTTGTGGTATTTTTGGATAAAGGACAGCTCACATGCTGTGTGCTAGAAGCAAACAGCAGCATGTGCCAACTCACCTGACCCGGATGTATTCTACAGCTGGGAAGCTGATAAATTCACTTACCCATGTCTATCCTCAGCTACGCTGCCACTGAAAATACCTCTGCACGACATGGGCAGCACTGCAGATTATTTATTACTCCCCAGCTTCCTCCATGAGCCCCAAGAGTAGTTTCTCCGTCAACTCTGCTCATTTTCATTTGGTAAACAGTGACATTTCCCCTGCTTTACAACTGAAGCTAAAATAGCCTCTTTCATTTTATAACTTCCCAAACTTCATCTGAAACATGTTTTATGCAGCAGCACAAGCATTGGGAACAAACCAGGGTTATGAATAGCTGTGAAGAACCAACAGAGGATCAAAGGAAATTAGGCACTGAAAGAAGCATCTCTCCCCTCTTCAGGGGGGACTATACTTTGAAAAGATTAGAAAATACCACAAATTGGAAGCCAACACATCATCTTTGAAAACACATTTCCAGGAAAGCAATTAAAACCACCATTGATAGCTTTTTTTAATCATAATTTATTGAAGTGAAACAAAACAAACCATAGACAAGCACAAGATGTTCCTCATGTCTCATCTGTAAGGCAGTCCTTTAGAACAAGCAGCGAGGAGCTCCTCCAAGTACAAAGGCCAAGAGTGACCACAGTGCCACAACACCAGAGACTCTACAGGGCAAGAATAATAAAATGCTGTCAGGCTTCTTGTATTCAGGGCTTAGTTTTGTTCTTACTAAGCACTGAGATTGTTTTCCAAACTGTGTCAGGCCAGCAGTTCACCCTGCATGAGCACTGCTGTCACTACCTCAGGAGAGGGATACACTTTAAATCTGGAGCTCTCTACTACTATTGAATTACCAACTCTGCTGTAGAAAAAAAACCACATCCATCCCACCTCTGGGAGACTCCACCTCTCTCTCCTCAAGCTTATTAAAGCCAGCACTACAACTACAGCTCATTAAGATAACCCTCTGTCCGTAATGACAGTGCATACATAGTTTTGTGCTATCTATGGGGTAACATTCCCCAGTTAATCTGGATGAAGAAGTCCAGTCGCCCAGGGCTGATAGCTCACAAGTCAGCAGTCGAACCTGCTCCTGAACCCCTTGTTCTCCTGGAAGGCTGGCGGAAGAACATCGCGCAAGAGTGCAGGCTGCTGCTGTGACAGGGCCAGGCACCCCGAAAGAAATACTTTTCCCCTCCCGGTTCCGGTGGTCTCCGTTACTCACTGCAGCAGGCAGCTCACGCCCGGAGAGTGCCTCCAGTGGCGATAGACGGAAATCCGCAGGTGGGGATGATGTTTATAATCTCGCAGAACAAGCCTGACTCTGCAATGAAAGCAGATGTGATGAGCCGCGGCTTGCAGGCTGCTTATAACATCCCACAGCTCAGGACAGGAATCTCTTAAAGAGTTGTCACAACAGAGGGAGGATGGGATGGACGTTTGTATGAGAGAGGCCCAAGGGACAAAATAAGACTTCCCATCACTTACTGCTTAAATTTATTGGAGAGCAGAAGGAACTGGTTCTTTGAAAGCCGCCTGACATCAAAGCTACAAAGAGCTTTGAACTCCTGGTAAATCTGCCTTTCATTCAGCCCCAGTGAGCCTCGGACATGGACGACCAGGAGAGGGGGATGGTGGCAGGGAGTGTCTTCCCCAGAAAAATTCTGGAAAACGGACAATACTGACACATATCCGAGTTCAGAAATACTACTGAAGCACTACTGATATAAACAGGGAATATGTAAAATGTGGCACATAAGTAAGAGAGGTTGTACAACACAGCTGCTGCTGTAAGACAACGTTTCTTTTGTCCCAGGATTCTTTTAAACATCAGCCATAAAAGCAAACTGTCACCAGAGAATCAGCAGAGTAAGCTGACTAATGCCATCTTACAGGATAACAATATAAATACATTTCACAAAGCTGAAATTCAGCTCATTTGCCATTTTGAAAGGTCGGTTGTGTCACTTGTACGATGACAACTGCTGCCAAAGTCGGCCCTCGTACTGGTGGATTTTTTCTCCCCTAATGAAGCCATCAACCAGGCTACTGAGCTACGCTCCCCCCAGACTGGTCACAGACCTGCCATTCATACGCACAATGCTTGAAACACCACCTCGGATGAAATTCACTTTGTTCAGATACTCTGCTAACACAGCGAGATACTGAGGGCAAGAGGGATCAGCCTCCACTGCATCGCTACATCAGAAAACAAAATGGAACAAAGTTTTGTCTCTTCAGCACTGCACAGAGTCTTTGGAGCAAGCGCTCCCAAAGCAGCTCTTTAACTAGTGACAAAACAGGTATTTCAGATCTTGGGATCCTCTACAGAAGTCAAAAAGCTGCAAGTGAAGTACAAGGAAAGGGAAGGGATTTGAGAAGTTGCCCCTTACGAACTTAACTGAAGGCACTGGATCACACAGATATCAAAAATGGAAACTAATGGAAAATGATTTGACCCTTACCCAAGTGAACTGAACTCAAGACAGCCAGTTCAAGGGTAAAGCAGTCCCAGTGCCATTTCCCAACCCCCGCGCCACCGCATGGCCCCTGATTTAATTTTTAAAATGTCAGCTTTGACATAAAGCTACTACTTTCAGATATATAAAATAAAAATCTAATTAGGACAGTGACATTTCCAGTAACACTTTCTCTTATCCAAAAGGAAAGCCAGCCTGCAAAACAAAAAGTCAGCCAGAGCAAACTGACGACTATTTCCCATAGGACCCATCCATGTAACACAATTTTCAGTAAGCATTTAAACATCACTCACTCTGTGGATCTGCACAGCAGCAAATGGGCTGACTTCAGAAGAACTAGGAGGAGGAACAATGAGGTGGTATTAGAACAAAGCTAGAGAAATGTAACAAATGGAAAGCAAACACTCAAGTGCAGCTAAGTTACTAAGAGCAGCAGACTATATATAAACAAATATTTCTTAGCATGCAATGGAGCTGCAGAGCGGGAAAGGTATTTCTGAGTCCCAACACAAACTCTGAAGAGGTGTTGAAGAGGCATTTTACCTGAACCACAGAGAAACGCGTCATAGCCTGCCTCGTGAGGAGATTTCTTCTCAGCTGTAAGTGTCAAACAAAACCAAAAAGGAATACCTTTAGCACGCTGTGGAAACTGCCCCACTGCAGAGTCCTAACATTCATAAGACCCACTGTTCAGTTTTGGAGTTGTGTCCTCCCACCCTCATCTCTGTTTCCTGCCTTACCTTGAGACCTCTACAGCCTGTAGAAAGTCTATGCTTCTACCATGCATTTTAAAACAACACCAACAAAAGGGCAGTAGTTACATGAATGCTTGAAAAGCTTAGCAAGATGCACGTTAGAAACTTCTATGAAGATCTAAACTAAACTGCGTTGCATATGTTGTCAATGCTATGGGAAGCATTTCAAAACACAAGGAGGCCCTGTGATGCCAGGAGAAGTCAAGAAATGCCTGCCTTGCAGGCGGTATCGCACCATGTACTGAGCACAATCTCCTGCACACACAGCACCACTAACCCTGCACATGAGCCACCGAGCTCCTGCGACTTTCTGGGACTTCCCTCGCATTAGCTCCCACTACTGTCCATTCTAGGACCACTGTTTCCCACCTCCCCTTGCCCCTTCCAAGGGCTATCGATGCTTCACAGCCACAAGTCAGGCTCAGTTCAAGCCCAGCTTAGTGTAAATGCCATTTGTGCTAGCAGCACCATGTAAGCCTGGCCTGCTTTACCCTTGGCAGCTGCCAGGGACATGCAGACCATTTGGGAGCCCAGGCTTTGGGTCTGGACAAAAATGTGTATGTGCAAACTCAGCAGACATACTGGCACTCACTCATGGTTTGCATGTGGATATCCGGACTGTAAAACAAACCCCTTTTTAGCTACCTGATTTTGAATACTTGCTTAAAAACATACCGTATCTTGAGCAGTCACTTGCAAGAGCTATCTCAGGGCATGTTGAATCCTTGGGATTTAGGTTGCTGCTGAAGACAAGTGGACATGTAAGATATTTTTCTCTCCTCAGTATGTTAGAGACAAGCTAGTGCTCTCTAGTGAGCTGTGGCTTCATTTCAGGAAAAGCTACTGAAGACTAAAAAGAACTTTGTTAGCACCTGTGAAGAGGCTAAAAGATGCTTAGATGAATAATATCTATCAGTTTTCTTCCTGAAAACTAACTCCTAAACATTTCCTCACCCTCTTCCCACAATCGAACTGCTGCAGTTGCATGAAAAACATGTGAGCAGAACTGAAAAAAATCAAACAACAAAACAATCAATGTAAAACTCCAAGGAAAGGGATTAACTAGATGGTTCTATTTGAATGGAGAACTCTGGAAGATAGATTAATAAACAGATACCCATGGAATGACTGAAATAAAAGAAAGAACAAGCAAGCATAAGACCTCTGAGAATCTGCAGTCTGAAAACAAATACACCCCCCCCCCCAAAAAAAAAAACCAAAACCAAACCACAAACAAACCTCAGAATCACAGTACTTCTTACATAAGCACTAATTTTACATCTCCTTCTTAGGAGTAAACAGGTGAAATTAGAGAACTCTACCACATCGTAGCTAAGCTCATGGGATATGGCATGTGCTGTTGTGCTCCATTTGAACATCGTAGTTAGTTACTGCCTTGAGTTCAGTGCAGCCCTTTCCTGGGAGCTAGCATTTGAAATTTGGGTGTATTTTCACTGAGAACTGAAACTCACTCATTCATTTCATAACATGACATAAGCAACATACAGCTCTAAAGCTGTATGTAAGGGTGTCTGCAAGGCAAACTTGTGACCAATGAGGTCATGGTGCAATGATATGAGAAGTGACTTAGAACAAATAACTTACCCCACAATTACTTTATAAGAAAAGATGAGCAAATAATTTGCTCTCAAATTGAGAAGGACAAGAAACCAGCTGAAAAACATTTGGGAGGAGGGAAAGTATGAACATATGAAATTACTGCCTTTGAAATATCTTTCCCAAGAAAACAAAGGGATTGCTGAAGGCTGCCCACCACTTACCTGCACAAAGCTGCATACACCTCCAGAAGATTAGATCCCCGAGGAAATGGACATTTCTATAAAAGAAGAACATGTTAGAAAACTAATCAAGACAGACCTCATAGTAAGTGAGCTCATTTACTGTTACTGCCAACTCATTAAATGAGATCTAAAATCAGAATGTCTCAGGGCAACCAAGAACGGTTCTGTAACCACAGGGCACTAAGAAAAGATATCCTCTCTTCTGGGTGAAAGACAAGCTTGAACTCCAAACAAAAAGACCTTTTCATCTCACCCTCTGTATGGATTTCGTTACAATCTTGGTGTCTATGAGGACAGGAAACAGGTTGTGAATGTTCTTTTTAAACTCCTCATAGCTTTCTGAAAGCAAAACACATGTGGAGAAAAACATCATAAAAGTGGGGATAGGCCAATGGTATTGTAAATGAATAAGAAAGAGAGGTGAAGTCAGAGGAACAGTGCACCACTGCAGCAGTTAAGAGCTCAGAAGAGGCAACTAATGCTGCTGCTTGCTAAGCACTGTGGGTGGCTGGGGTGATGAGTGACCATTGTGCTCACTGTCCCATCCCCACTGCAAAGGCAGCAGCCTAGGGACAGCAGCTATGTGCACCATTACCTGGAAGGGGCTTGTAGAACTTGTCATGAAGATGCATAAGGTCCATGAGCATGTTGTGTCCCACCAGAGGCTACAGGAAAAACAAACATAACAGCTCATTGGAGCATATTTTTGAAGAGAGCTCAGAGATAACCACCTTTAGACACGCTCAGCAGGCTGCAGTGCTCACAGGACTACTGCTTTCAGGAGATCAGACCTGTAGACTCTGAGGAGGGTATTTTTTCAGCACCATTCTATTTTCAGTGGATGTAAGGAGCTAGGTAGATTCTCAGTTGAGCTCAACATTGGTAAAATCTTCCATCAATCAGATTTATAGGCTCACTCACAAGGGCAGGGACAGCCGATGCACATCATCCACAGTCTCCTGAAGCTGAAATTCATTTAGTAATCTCCATACATAAGAATTTCTACATGTAATCATACCAACGGTCCACATGGTCCAGTAAACTGATTGGTTACACGCTTGCCCAAAAGGCAAGAATCTGCTCAGGTTTCTTCGATGGTGACTCATGCTGTGTAACACAAGGGTTTTCAACATTGCAGACTCCTGCATTTTCCCAAGTGAAGCAAGAAACACATTGCAGAATGGGTTCTGGCTCCCTCTACCCTGGCTGCACTTGGTTTGCAGGAGTAGTAGAAAAGCAGCACAGGGAAATCTAGTATTTGGATCCATAATTCTGAGAATGCTCTGGGAGTGGGACCTGGCCTGTAAGATGTAGTGTTTAACAGTCATTTTTGCTAAACATGACCGCAATCCAAGAATTCATCTCAGTTTTACTGACAAGAGAATGATCACACTGAATGACTCCAGCCATTTAATACAAATTACTACTTTATCTTTTATCATCCCTCTACATCTGTTAAGTGAGAGTAGGGGTAAAGCATTTTACCTTCTTGGCTTGAACAAGTATCTGGAAAAGGTTGGTGAAGCCCCGAGCAGACAGGAGAATGAGCTCCTTCTGGCACCAGTCATAAGGAGAGTTCTCCAGAAGGTGACGACGCTGTGGACTCACTTTTTTCACCATTACCTGAAAAGAGTAGCCACTGGGTATCTCAGCCTAGTGTCAGCTAGTTGCAGGTACACTGCTTACTGGTGTTCAGCAATGCTGAGGACAAGTTCAGCTTCCAGGCTACGGTGGATGAAGAAACAATGCATCCCCCGGGACCTCAGAACTGTCCCACTTCTTTTCCATATGGAAATCATATGGAAGTGCTCCAGCAACAAAAAGAGACCTGCTCTAAGGGTGTCTTATTAATGCTCCTCATTAAGAGGATGGTTCCTACCACAGTTTTTTCTGGAGCACAGATTAATAAAATCCAATTTACTTGACACCAATGTGGAAAGTTCATGGCACAAAAAACAGAAACAAAGAGCAATCACACGAAGTCCCCAAAGGCTGTGATTCAGGCGAGAAGGCTGAGTAAATCAGTCACTCTGCTGACACTGGTTATCAAACCAAGATAATATTATTGTAAGCAACTGCCTGGTATCATATTCACACCATATTTTGAGAAGTCCACAGCCATAGGTTTAATTGAGAAAATATTGCACCAAACTTAAATAGCAATAGCAAATAGCAAAACAGCAAGCCATGCAATGGACAGTAAAAGTCTTCAAAGCAACTACACGGCAGAAGGCAGCAAAGGAAAACCACTATAAAAGGCTAAACCCTGCACATTCTTGTGGAGGTATCGAAGGAGAGATCTAACAAAGTCTGGAGACACAGAGAGGGTCCCTCCAGGAATGACTCAAGCACAAGTACTTCCAGCTCAAGGTATTTTGTGGCTAGAGGACAAACAGATACCAAAGTTAGTGTTTTCTGGATCCCTTTTCTTGGGATCCCACAATCAACACTTCCCAGACATTCCTTAGTCATTGTTTTCTCCTCCTCCTGGACCTTATCATTAAAAGTACAAACAACATTTCAGAGTCCCTGCAAGAATGCCAGTCCTATCAGCCTAGATAGAAACCATCTTTCCAGAAGGTCCACACACATTTCCATCTCACCTTCTTGATTCCAAGAGGCTGCGTCCAAACATTTTGGAGAGCCTGTCTCAGAACCAACTGAACTTCAAGCATCTGATAGCCTAAAACCAAAGGAAAACAAAAGTGCACAGTGAGAATTTCAGTCAAATAAGCTTTAGTTAGGACACACAGGAAAGGACATGACTAACTGAAAACAAGAGGGAGAAAGGCTACCACTCTGAAAGACTGACTGTGGTTTTGGAAGGTTTCAGAACAACAGAAGTCAAGCACACAAGAGGTATCGATGCATTTCTCCTCCCCCCAGCCACAGCTGATAAGGAACTAATCCAGGACTCTTTCGAACAGCATTCAAAAAGACACCTTAATCAGTCCCACTGCTTACTTAAATACATGTCTTGTCACAGGTGCTCACCATTGCCAGGCACTATTAAAAGTATCAGTATCCTGTCTGCTACAGCTGACATAGCAGATACAAAACCCAGCACACTCCTCACACCCTGCATTTCAAACTCTGCAAAAAAGCATCAACAGACAAAGCCTTGAATACTTTGTCCTCCCTAACTTTTTCTGTATTTTACTCCCTCACCTAGAGGATTAAGATTTGGTTTCTATGAGCAAACCTTCAAACTATTCTCTGCTATAATTCCCTGTCCCTCAACTCGTCCAAAATACCACAGAAATTCCTTAGCTCTGCTATAATGCTCCCAAAAGCTAACACGGGGTAAGTAGCCTGTTTATCCCCACTGGCATATATATTTCACCATGAGGCTCCTGTTGCTCCACGAGGGGGAACAAACACTGAAAGGAGACCAACCTTTCCCTCCTCCAAGACTAGAAAAGCAAACAAAAACCAGATCATCCAGGATTTAAAACAAGTCAAAAGTTGTCCTGATTCAGAGCAACTACAGATTCTCCAGTTGCTGCTCTGAAGAAGCACAAAATGGAAGTCAGTTACCACAAAGCATGCTCCAAGCACCTAGAAATCCACTGCCACTACAGGAAGAACAACTGCCCCAATGGAGCAGAAAAGCAGAGCCCAGAGATGAGTGCCTGACAGGAACTGAGGTGTAGACAGGGGCACAATAGATGTAAAGGCAGGCTGGGAACTGGTGCTTTCCCTCTCAACAGAGCAGTTTAACAGAACAGGCAGCAAAAGACAGCAGCAGCCCCAGGGGTTCGGGAGAAGTGATGAAGCCACTCAGAGCCCACAGGTGCCTAAGGCAGGCACCCTGTGTCATACCACTCAGATCCTGCAGAATCATAGTCTCTTCTTCCTCTGCTGCAGCTACCCAACACGTCACTTCATCAATAGCTTTCTTCAGCACATCCCTGTCCAGAGCACTAAAGCAGGACCAGGAGGAAAGAGGCATAGTGTGAGAAAAAGCTCTTTACAGATGGAGCCTTGTGCCTTGCCATGGCAATGCAAAAGCATCACTTCCCAACAGTCACCCAGATTCTCCAGCCTGTGTCCTGTGATCTCAACTTTCCTTCAGAGAGACCACAGGACACTGGAACAGCTAGCAGTGAGGCATTTGGACAAATAGCCTTTAGTATTTCTACAAAATGTTATTTGAGTGAAGGTGAACTGTCAACACAGTCAGTACTGAGGAGCCACCTCTCTGAGTAGCACTCACCTGCTCACTTTCCTGCTACCCTCTAAGAGACGCTGGTGAAGGATCTTCTCTTGTGCCTCATTCATGTATGGGATTCCATCTTTAAGGAACTGAAGTGGGGGTAAAAATGCCAGGTTGGTTATTCTCCCTGGACTTTCTTGTAGTAAATTAGAGAATAGCAGGTGAGCCAGGTCCAAAACTGGCATACACTTGGATGATGCAGGTGTTCCTCATTCTCAGAATATCCTCTCCAAATACAGAAACTATAGGTAATCCAAGACCCATTCTTATATAAAGGAACACATGTTTATGTATTGAGGAAAGGATTTTTGTCAACTGTAATCATTCTTTTTTGCTCTGCTTTTACCTTTCCTTTAACAAGATACTCCAAGTGTTGAAGTACCACAATACTTCCTAATCAGTGCTGTTATGTGATGGCACAGTCTGAATTTTATAGGAAATGTGGCAATAAACCAAGACTTCCCTACTTTCACTGCTAGTGAACCCTCCCCTGAGGTATGGTTAGTAACTCCTCAGCTCACCAGAGACAGGTTTTCTATTTTTGAGATAGGGAAATGTCTTAGCCTGAACAAAGATAAGGTTATTGCCTCTATGGCAGTTCAGAAAAAACAGCGCTCACTCTCCCTGTTGATAATGAGCCTACTGATGCATTCATACTTTAGCAAGATGCCATTTACCCCAGAAATGTAGCATTTAGCAACATTAATCCTAATTTCTCCTGTAATTGCACAGACATCCTCTGCTCTAGATTTCTAGCAGAGAGATTACACACCTTATTATAGTCATATATAACTTATATAGTCATTACATACCTTATTATAGTCAAAGCCATAATGAGACAGGAACTGAATGCTAGATGCAGAGAGGGCAAATTCGACATCCGTAAACCCCC
>NW_009931522.1:350-1939 GCF_000696875.1 Nestor notabilis | reverse complement strand
GGAAAGAGAAAAAAGTTGTATGAATGTACCACATACCTACAATGAAAAGAAAAATCTTTCTAGAAAATTATTACTGGAAGTAACTCCTCCCAAGAGAGAGGATAAAATCTCAACTTCACCGTCTTCATTGTAACAGAAAACTGCTTTTTTACTTACTTGTTTGAACTTTCATTTGAGAATATTGCCAGCCCTGCAAGAGAGGGAAACCTCTGTTGAAATGGAAATGTCTAGGTAAGGGATGTGGAGATCCCCTGATGGAGTGCATGTTTTCCATTCACTAATGGCACAGTGCAAATTATTAGCAGCATTAACTGCCAGGCCTGAGAGCTGAACAGGGGCAAGCCTTTAGTGCTAAATGGGAAAAGGAGTCAAGTCTGATTAAATAACAAATAGATTGAGCAATGGGTGAGAAGAGGTGATTTGGTGATGAAAATCTCCAACTACACATACACAGGTCTGTGGGTCCAACTATACTATAAAAGCATTTGGAAGGAGCTAGGCACCACAAAGGACAGAAACATGTTTTTTCCTACCTAGGCTTTGGGGCTGGGTTTGGTTTTTTTTGTTTGGGTTTTTTCCCCTCTTACTCCCCAAGAAACACATTAGTGGTAGGACAAAGGTTAACACCTTTAAACTGCAAGATTGTAGATTTAGTTCAGGTATTAGGAAGAAACTCTTCCCTGTGAGGGTGCTGAGGCGCTGGCACAGGTTGCCCAGAGAAGCTGTGGCTGCCCCATCCCTGGAAGTGTTCAAGGCCAGGCTGAACCGGGCTTTGAGCAACCTGGTCTAGTGGGAGGTGTCCCTGCCCATGGCAGGGGGTTGGAACTAGATGGTCTTTAAGGTCCCTTCCAACACAAACCATTCTGTGATTCTGTAAAGATCTTACATATCCTAAGGCTTTGAACAGTATTTTAAACAGTTTTGGAGCTGGTTTCTTGACCTCTAACTGGTTCTTAACTGACAATAGCCCTCTACCACCACCACAGGACCGTTCTTGTGTTGATTTTATTATTTTAGGAATGTCAGAAATACTAGCCTTCATTTTCCTCTGATAGTCCCCTTACTCATATACTATATCATATGACACAACTTTGAACAGGAGCTACTGTCACCTACTTCTTGCTTGCATCCTCCATTTCAAAAGCTCTGTATTTGCGCCTCCAATCTTTAAATACTAACTTTGGACCAGTAAAAAGTATATGGCCCACCTGACTTTACAGTATTTAAAATATTAAAACGTTTATAATATCAGACATCGGGGGGCGGGGGGGAGAACACAGCAAACGAATGTCTCTGTAAAGAGTGAACTAAGAGCAGAGCTACCTGCAGGGCCTGACAGCTGGCGAAAGGCCACTGAGATCTCAGGAGGTTATTGTCTGCATCAGAGCAGCACTCACCAAGCTGCGTAACAGTGAAGTGCTGCACACTCTGCCTGGCCTTCAGGTACCGCTCCGCAGGGGAATCAAACAGGCTGCAAACAGAACCAGAACTGGGGGAAGGGGTGTGGAAACAAGGTTTGCAACACACAGGTGGCTTACACAGAGCTAGAGCAGCAAGCGTCCCTCCCACCTGAAGGCCAGCAGCTTTAC
>NW_009931522.1:0-319 GCF_000696875.1 Nestor notabilis | reverse complement strand
GTCATTTGGTAGGGAAATCGAATATAAGCCAGTAAACTCCATATCAAAGGCTGTTGAGGTAGAAAGAACACACACAAAAAAATCACTATACATCAAAATGAAACACGCATTTCGCCACCATCAGGACAAGGATCTCTGAAGCATCTCTCTTCACCATAACCTCTACGTGAAGTCTCCTTACCCCCGTGACAGGATGAGGGTCAGGGTCCCTCGCACGGCCTCCACCCTTTGGATTATGTCTCCCGCAACTAACACCCTGAGCTCCCCGCCCAGCACCCCAGAGAGGGCCCTTTCCAACCTCTGCTGCCCGTTTCGAAGC
>NW_009931521.1:858-11830 GCF_000696875.1 Nestor notabilis | reverse complement strand
AGAACAGGATCACAGAACCGTTTGGGTTGGAAAGGACGTTAACAGCACCGAGTTCCAGCCCCCTGCCATGGGCGGGGACGCCTCGCTCCAAACCATGTCGCCCAAGAAATAATAAATAACAAAAAGCAATAACACGGTATAGTAAAACAAATACATGCACATAATAAATAATAATATTAGCAATACCCTGCCTGCATGCTGTGTGCTGCCTCCGCAGCGGTTGTGCACAGCAGTCCAGGGAGCCTCAGTGCGGGATGCAGGCAGCCACGGTGCTGCTCTTGTAAGTTTAAAAAGCTGTTTGTGACCATGCCGGCTCTTTACCCCACTTCTTAAAGGTTTTTAAGGCCTCCTGGGTTGTTCTGGGGTGTTTTGCCCACCATCCCCATGCGTACTAAGCGGGTGGCCCGTGCAGGGGGGTGGTGCTGGGCTGGGCTGAGAACTCTGTGATCAGTTCTGACAACTTATTGCGGCCTTTCAGTACTTTAAAAGGAACCTGTAAGGAAGTTGGGGAGACACTTTTTAGCAGGGCCTGTTGTGACAGGACGAGGAGTGATGGTTTTAAACTGAAAGAGGGGAGATTCCAGCTGGACATGAGAAAGAAATTCTTTACAATGAGGGTGGTAAAACCCTGGCACAGGTTGCCCAGGGAGAGATGGTGGATGCACCATCTCTGGAGATACTCAAAGCCAGGCTGGATGTGGTGTGAGCAACCTGATCTAGTTGAAGATGTCCCTGCTCATTGCAGGGGATTGGACTAGATGACTTTGAAGGTCCCTTACAAACTATTCTATGATTCTGTGATTCTATAACTTTACAGTCCCTCAAAACAGTTAAGCATAAGCAATGCTGCTCGCTTATAGCTCACATCTGCTGCTCTGTGCGTTACCTGCATGCAGCCTGGCGACAAAACACTACTCGTGGCCGCTGGGATTCCTGGGGACTCCGTTTCGCTGTATGGAAAGTCTCCAGCAGCAGCCACATTTTTTCTTGGTGAGTCTTGGCTACCTGAGAGCTGCTCAGAGGACTGGAATGCTCAAATACACTCCAGGGAAGATGGATTAGAGGGCAAGATATCCACAGCGGTCAGAGGCCCTGATAAACACGAGCATAGGTCATTCTGCAATGGATCACCTTCACTATCGCTACAGAAATTTAACTCTGGCCCCTGATAAGAAGAATGGCTCTGCTGAAGACTTAAGAACACACAAAGCATTACAAAATGCTGCTATCATGCTGGCAGCTATTCCAGAGATAGGCAGGCTTGGGGTTTTACTCCATTTTGTAGAACAAATCCTAACATTGGCTCTCTCATGTGATTGTGGACGCAGAGTTTTCAGACGAAACCATGCCTGGTTTCTTTGAAGAGAGGAAGTCATAGGTGCTGCATTGCTAGAATCTGTACAACTTAATCCCAGGCACAATAAAGGGAGGAACTAAATGATTTATAATCTTCTATGAGGATTATTCCTTCAGACTGGTGAATTATACTTTTCCACTTCTGGCAAGTTCTCTAAACTGCGTTAGCTAAGCCTCTCTGCATGCTGCTGACAGTCTGTAAAGCCTTGTTACTCCGGAGAAATCCGACCTCACTGTGGATTACATGAGGGCCTCGGAGGAGATTTGCTTTCAGTGCTTTTTGAACCACTTCAGCCCAGCGTCCCTCCATAGCCTCTGTACTCTGCTTGGAACAAAGCTGTAGGACAGTGGGTCCTACTCCCAGGTGTAGGAAGGATGGGATTTAACCATCGGATGGGACAGGAGACTCGCCTGAGTCAGGGAGGGAGAAAAGGGGCTTCATGCCAAACAGCCATTCAGAAGTTGGTGTTTTCTTCCCTCTGGCACTGCATCCACTGATGTTTGGTGAGGATGGTGGGGGAAGAGAAGAAAGCTGGAAAGTTGGTGTGGTTTAGTGAAGTAATTAATTCCCAAGCAGGAATAAGAGCTGGCTTGCACTTCACTATTTAATATAAACTAGGGTAATTTACCCTCTTACCCCAGAAAAGCAACTCCCTTACTTGTCTGCACCTGGCTGGGTCTATGTTAAAAGTGGCAGTGCCTGAGCAAGCTGCACTCCTGCGGTACTCTGTCCCCGTCCAGCAGCTCAACGCCGTGGAGGAGAATCTGCTCCATGTGGAGCGGTGGTAGGAATCACAGGAAAATCTGCACATCTCAGCCAGACAGCTGTGATTCTGAACATCCCATCTCTTAAATCGTGTCCATCCTGGTCCCTGCAGCCATGCCAGTGTATGCGATGGGGCTGCCTGTCTGTGGTGGAGGGGGTACCACCGCAGCGAGTGCCTCTGCTAAGCCTGTGCTTTGGAAGCAGCCTCAGGGAGCCCTTTGCCAGAGCTGTGGTTTTGGGCAGTGGAAAATCCTTGTTCAAGGGTGCAGAAGCAGTGAGCATGAGTGGCTCACCAGGCGGCCTCAGGCTGGGACCCAGCCGTCGAGGGCAGCAGCCAAAACCCCACATAATTGTCCCGATAGATGAAAAATGCTGAGAACTTGGAGTGGTTGGAGCATGTGACGTGTCTCACCGCTATTTGGGCATGAAGGTTTTAGTTCCTCTGCCTCCCACCAGCTGAAGTTTCCCATGGGTCTCATACTTGTTCTCAGTGTGTAATGCTGCAAAGGGGAAGAGACGAGGGCTGCTCTTCCCCCACACCAGCACTGTTGTAGAGCATCAGGATTTATACAAACATGCAGAGGGAGGAAAGAAATCGGTAATCAGTTTCCCTGTGTAGCCTTGTTCACGTAGGTCTTAAGCAAGAGGAAGCTGACTTTAATCCCTGGAAATCACAGAAACAGCAAACTGTCCCACCTCCCTGTCATTCCAGAAGAATTTAAGCTTCCGCTTCCACATACCTCAGCACACCAATGAAGAGTATTTTTCCATATCTGTGCATGTTTGCCTGTAGCTGCAGTAATGAGGAATATTCATTTCCCCCTACATTTTAGCAAATTAACTCTTAAAATCTTAATACCGATCTGAGTTACCAGGATGATATGACAAAACCTGTTGCTGTGCGTATTTTCTGCAGAACCAGGTGATCCTGTTAATAGGTACAGCCTGAGCAACACCCTGCAGAGATGAAACACAGTATCTTTTATTCATGCAGCTTAGCACTCTATTGACTTACTGCTCCAGCAATATACTGAATACCATCTATCATGATTTATTACTAGTCCTGGTTCTCTTCCTGTTTTCTGTCTTGTCTTCCTACTGTTTTGCTTGATTTACCCCAGTGAATCATGAGACAGCTTCCATTCTAAAAGAATCAATTACTTTGATGTACAATGGGCAGCACATACCTAGTTCCACATTTTGCATAAGTAGGCGTTTTGGATGGCGGATCTCGGCAATAACAAATACATAAGCTGAAAATAGCTTACTACAGACCACTGGGATCCAACCCCATTTCCCTGCTCTGGGAAGAGAGGTCTGTGCTGTGGGAACCTCAGTTGCTGCCCCTTCTCTTTGAGCAGGCACCCAGTGTGCAGCACCCCTTCTCTCTCACAGATACCAAATACTGTGGGTTTAGATAACCTGTTGGACTGAACTGTTTTCCACTCTTCCAGAAATGTTTCCCATTAGTTGCAGCACTCACCCCACACCTGCTTTCAGGGCGGTCCTGGTTCACCAGGGCTACGGCCAGGGTAGGGCAATTCCCAGTGCAGATGGTGGTGCAAGGGAGGTAGGTCAGTTTTACTGAGCTCTCCTGATTACAGGACTGGCCCATAAACATTACTAGGTCCAGTTGCAGAGTAGCAGTAAGATTGTCCCAGGTAACGGGGGAGAACTGCTGCTATCCCCAGGGAGGAGGGAGGGTTACACTGGGAAGCGCCAGTCCCACCGATAGCAGCGTGCCGTTTCTGCATCTTGCTTTGGGAGGATACTCCAGCTTCAAGTTGTACTGGGTGAAAACCACCACAAAAGAGAGACTTGCAATTGATGGAAATGGGTTTCACGGGTGTATTTGCTTCCTCTCTTTGAGCAAGTGGCAGGCACTTGTGGAGAGGCCTGATCACAAGCTATGGCCTATTCTGAATAGGGCTTGAACCTGCATGTTTGCAGACAAAATTCAAACAAATCAGAAAGAACTTGTGTCATCCTCTGCACTGGGCAAACACTTCTTAAGATGGTGAAAGCTTTTTATTATGGGATGAGAACACAGTTTATCGCTCAGCTTTAAATGCACGCAGTATTTGTAGTTTGGATTAGCGCTGAGCATTCATGCTCCATTAACCTGTTAGGGACTACATTTAGTTTCATTTGAACACTGCCTTGGCGCTGCATTCAACTAGGATAACTCAGGCAAAGAGGGCACAGACCAAAGTCCTGGATTTTAGTAAGGTGTGAGCCTTGAATGAAGGCATTCTGGGTTTTTTAGTTTTCTCTCTTTTCCTGTCTCAGTTGCATACCTGACAGGTTTCAATCCCTTAAGGGAAAGAAGGACCAGCTCTCAGCAGTGTCCCCATGGTTGGCACATGAAGTTCCCTGGTGTGCTGGCCAGGCTCTGAGCACAGAGCAGGGCGGTGCAGCAGGAGCTGCTGCTTCAGTGCAGCTGGCAGCCATGCACTGTGCTGGCTTGGCTCGGGCAGAGCATCCCTTCTCCCACCTGGCAGCTATTCCCCACATGCCTTGATGTGCAGACAAACACTTGCTGGCGAGGGGGTTACAGCAGGTTTTCGTGCTGTGGTGGGCAGACCAGTGATTTGCAGCACCCAGAGCATGGATGGATGCTGTCAAGACAGGGACACAGGTCCTACACCTGCCGAGGTGAGATGCACCTCTGTGGAAAACAAGGGCAGGAGTAAATTCAGTGGGGTCCTTATGTCTGTTCCTCAAAAGCATCCTGCATCTTTCTCCCAGGGAAGATTGAGAAGCAGAGCAGCTTTTGACTTGTTCTGGCATTGTAGGTTTGCTACATTGCCAGATGTATCTTTCAACCTGAATCTTGCTCTTATGAAGATAAAAAGTAATTCTCTTGCATTCACAAAGAAAATGTGACCTACATGTAACCTACAAAGTAATAGCTCAAGGGTACTGACTGCCAAATGGATTCCAGAGTGTGTTAATGCTGGCGCAGATGGGAGTTTATAGATTTGACACTTAATGTCACTATTCCCTAAAGAAAGCAAGTTCGTCATACAGGCCTTCATTCCTCCACCAAGTGATGGCTTGTGCTTAACTCTTAATAATGCATGGTGGGGAGAGAGTGTGTTTGCTTTAATTTTCACAAAAAGGAAAGCAACTTTTCAAAATGTGGGAAACAAGTCATAATTTAAGCCCTCTGGGGAAGTTGCTGTAATTGTCAGGAGAAATCCACATAGCCTGTAAGGAAGGCCAGGCGGGATCCTGAAACAAATCCAAAGTCAGATTGTGATGACAGGTGAAGGGGGAGCAATCTATATGTCTGAGACGCGGAGATGAAAAAGACCTATGATTTATTCTGAAATACAAAGGACCAGATTCACCCCTGATAGGAGTCTAATAAGGTCAAAGTCTCTATACCAGTGAGGAACGTACTCTGCCAGCTACTGACTGCAGCTTCTGGGCTATAAGCTTAAGTATATGTATAATTATTTGCAGGGTGCATAATAAATGAAGACTATCAGGCTTGACAGGACTAATATTAGTGCTACCAGCTGTGTTTTGGCTTGTGGGCTTACAGGGAAAGATAATTCTGTCTCTTTACTTGGCCTGTTTGCCCTGTACATGTGAGCCGCTGTCTGCTTGTGTTCAAAGGAACTCCACTTCTTAGACAAGTCTTTACATTTCCTGTGATGGTTACTTGGAGGTAGATTTGTGCATGTTTTTATTTAACTCCCTCTCTGAAAGCTTAGAGTTTATATTCATAACCACATAACCCCGTAGTCCCTTGCTTCATGATGGAAAACGAGGCCTCCCTTCATCTCTGAGCAGCAGTACCCCTGAGAGGAGATGTCTGAAACCATAGTTACCAGCTCCTAACTGAATAACAACTTTTGAAAAATTCCCAAATCCAAGGGTACGTTCTTGCCCACAGCGACTGCAACAAGAAGCTGAGTCTCCTAACATGCTAGAAATGAAACTGCAGGACTTTCCACAAACCACCCAGCTTCACAGTCACCATCAGTCCCAGAAATGGAGAATGACTCCTTGCAAATGTTCGGCTGTGCTTCACGAGGCCAAGCATCTTCAATCCCGCAAATAATGCTGTTATCTGCACCTTGACTT
Organism: Nestor notabilis; assembly: GCF_000696875.1. Classification (NCBI taxonomy): domain Eukaryota; kingdom Metazoa; phylum Chordata; class Aves; order Psittaciformes; family Psittacidae; genus Nestor; species Nestor notabilis. Next base: position 5,613 of record NW_009931521.1, on the reverse strand, counting down.
AGTACTGCACATGCCTTTCCAAGGCCATGTGCCTCCTTGCTTGTCTGCAGGGCGATAACACCAGCTCTGGGATGTGTTGTGTTCAATTTCTCTCTTCTTAGAAAGCGTCCCAGCTGTGGGAGAAGGAGTGCTTTCTGATCTTACTCTCAAGCAGCCTATGGATAACTTGGAGAAGAGCCAGGATTTTGTCTTTTCCTGGAAATGTAGCTACAGGAAGAATGAATCACCAGGTTGAACCTGTATAGCCAACTGCAAACAAAAGCTCAGACTTCTGTGTCTCACTGTTGCAAATAATGGGGGGAAAAAATAGGCATCCTGTTTTGAAATCCACTACCAGCTGACAGGACAAAAATATTGCACGCCTGATCGTCTTTTGAAGCTGATAAGCAGCATAAGACTATGGCCATTTAAGGAAAAAAGCCTGAAGCAAAACAATAGTTAGGGAAATAGTAAATCCCAATGTTTTTGGGAAAAAGAGTAACCGGTGAGGTTGTTCAGAACACATAAGCTGGATTTTTAGTAGCCCTAAATTTTCATGCTTTAAAATTCTCTGTACTACCCTTGGCTAGCAGTGAGTCATGCAAATCAGGGCCAGGAGCCTCTGTTTCATAGCATAAGGAGACTGCAGTGCTCGTGTTATTGATTAAATCTGTCCTTTGCCTCTGCAGCAATCTAAGATGTCATTACAGGCAATGCAGAGTCTTCTTGGCTAGCATGCGAGCATCTGGATCACTGCACGGATACCAACAGCACAGACATATGGGAGTTAATGTTTCTTTACCTTAGCTTCTCTTTTCTGATCCAACTGTATTTTGTCTTAAGGCAAAATAAAACCAGCTTCACAGTTATCAAAGGCTAAGGTAGAGTTAATGGAGTCTTAGTACTTGAAGAGAGAATTTGAGATAGGCTCAAGCCAAGAAAGTCAGAGGCCTGCAAAGATGTACTTTGTGTGCTCCTGGACAGAGGGCTGGCAGAACTACTGTTTTGATGTACCATGTTAGAAACTGCAGGTCATGGGTACAAATTTCCTATTATGAGAAGGAGGAAAATGCTTTCCAGTATTTTAACACAAACATTAACATGGATGTGTAACTTCATTCAGAAACACCAAATTGCTTGCATAAGTCCTGCAGTGAGTTTGTTTAGGGTAAACTTCTAAAGATTTAATTCCAACCCTGGGCCACCAAAGCCTGCGAGGCGGTTCTGAGGAACCCTTTCTGTTAGCTTTGAAATTGCTTAGGCTTGACTTTTCCTCCTTCTCCATTGTCTCTCTTTCTAAGGAGTGGAGAAAAGAAACACTGCCAATACCACTGCAAATAGCACTAAAACCTCCACGTTTTTTTCCTAAACTTGGATTCTTCTTGGTTTGTTTTTAAAACCTCTGCACTGAGGCAGGTGCTTTTGCATTTATATGAATGCTATAGCTGTTGTCTGCCTGTCTACATAATTGTTTTTAAATCGTTTTAACTTAGTTGTTGTTAACTAGTTTTAAATTAAAAACAGTGCAGTGCTTGCACTGTAATTTCTTCTCCAATTATCTAACATGGTACCTGAGAACACATCAGAAATTTGGCCACCTAAACCCCTAGATCCACACTCAGACCCCATCCACACTCAGTGTTTTGCAGCATTTTTCCCCTCCCCAGTATCCTACACACCGGACACACATTACCCTGGCCTGCAACCATCAACCATCTGCAAGGAGTACAGAAGCTGCTGGCAGAGGAGGGAGATCACAGCTCTGTGCTGCCATTTCCACACCACAGCCCTGTGCTCACACTAGCACTGCTGGAGCAGCCCTGCCCAGTGTGCAATGATGCCTGCTCATGCATCAGTCTCACTGTAGTTCACAAGACCCAGCACGTGGTATCTTATGGCTTAGAACTCCAGCATCTGGAGACAGGGATAAGGCTGCAGGCCTGTGAAGAAGAGCTTACTCATTTTGCTTTTTGTTCCTTAATTAAAGCTTCAGAATAATGTCAGCTTTCAGACCTGTAAGGCCTTTGAGAGATCAGTCACGTAATTCCACTAAAAGCTAAGTGATCTTTCTGTAACAAGACATTTTAATAAATGTGGTGATTATGTATGACAGTTTATCAAGAGGTGAGGTTGAAGGCGTGAATGTAATGTTACTGACGGGAACTACTCCCTCTTCAGAGAGTCCAGAACCTTCCTGCATTTCAGCTCAAACACTTACGAAATTATACATCTTTGTACTTTTGATCATTACTTCCACTGTTTCATGTAACTCTGCGTGTAAAGGAAAAACATGCTAGATCAGACCATACATTTGTTTCAATATTAAACATTTTTTGCAAGGATCTTGCTGAAGCCGCAAGTTATAAGGTCTACTGATAACCCATCACTTTCTGCAGAAACTTCAGGGTTTATTTGCAATTCACCCCATTGTTTTTAAAGATGATCCAGATCACTCCAAGATGAGGCTGTCTTCATTCTGCAACTGCAAGCTGTCATCAGCCAAATTAATCTCTGGTTTATTCCCTTTGTATTTAACAGCGAGTGATTTACCGCCCCATCTATCTCAGTGGTGTGGACAATCTGGAAGCTACTGCTGAAGACAAAACCGTAAGAATTGTTTCATCATTCCACTGCTAGTGATTTGAATGGCCACTTAAGGTGCCACGTAGGGAGAAAGACCGCTGTCTCTTCTGGGTTTTCTGCCAAGCTTTGTGTTAGCTCGTGTTGGTTTGGTTGACGAAAGCTCTTAGCAAAATAGATGTTTGTCCAAACTTTACTTCAAAGAGACGTTTTTCCTATTTCACTGGAATGACAACCAGAAGTAGCTGCTATTTATTTACAGAGGAAAGGATTGAATGTGTACGACCAGAAGTTTCTACACCAGTGTAGAACAGAACCATTTGGAATGAGGCATTGCTGACAGAGGGTTATCGACAACACAAGTTTCTAGATGTAGTTTAAAAAAAAATAAGAATCAGATTGTTTCTATTTATACCTGCCTTTGCCTTGGTAACCAGAGACTGTGTGAGGGATGCAGTATCTTCCCCACATCATGGACGGCTCCAAAATCCATGCACAGCCATGCAATGTTACATGCAGCGACTGCACAACTATCTCAAGATTTGTCACATTCATTTCTAACAAAGGATTTTAAATATTAAGCAGGAAAGAGAAGATTTCAGAAAGGAAGGTGTATTAGTACAGCTTCACAATAATCTGTTCTCATTTCTGTCTCATCTACTCAATTCTTATCTTCTAAGTATTACAAGGACCACTGCTCTTAAACACTTTTTCTTAAGTACTCCAGGCATCTTACCTGCATCTGAAATAGCAGGATTTCCTTATAATTGGACACATTAGGCTCTATCAAGTAGCTGAATGAGGTAAGAATGGACTTGAATTGGTGTTTCTTTACACTTTTCTTGCTTACCTTAAAATCAGCGGTTTCCTACTTTACAAGTTTACCTGCAGCTTAGGTGTCCTTACCGCAGCTTAGGTGTTCTTACAGCAGCTTAGGTGTCCTTGCAGCCTTCTGCAGTGTTTAAAAGATGAATCAGACTATGTTCTTGCACCTTTACTGTTGAGCTAAGCTCTAGCCCTGCTGAGAGAAAAAGCATTTCAGTTCTGGGAAACTGTTTCAGCCATAATTCTTTGTTGTTATCCTTTTACTGTCAGGAAGGGTGAAAGAAATCAAGTCTCTTTCTCTACCACAATAATACCTGGATGCTGTGTCTTCTTAGAAAATGGATATGGAAATGGGAAAAGCAGGTAAATATAGGCTTGGAATGAACATGGGGAATCAGGGCCCTTACTGAACCTGCTTCCTTTGTAATAGATTCACTATCCAATTATGATCTGGAAAGTAATTTCTGATCTCCTGTTTAAGGCCCATGGAAGTCAGTGCTGAAGTAACATTAGCAGGGAAGAAGGGGAAATACTTCTGGGAAGCAGGGCAGGATTGGTAGAGAACTTGCTGGGTTCCAAAGATATTCAGGAACATCTGACTTAGAAAAACATGTTCTTGGGATAAAAGCACTCGCTGCAATATCATCTTTGGGAACAAATGTATAAATATTCACATACAGCCTTTTTTCACTCTAGTTGCTATTCAGCCAGACCCTTGGTCTTATGAAATACTGTAGGGAAGACAACTGATGGGGGGAGTGAGTGGGGAAAGTGGGGGACAGTTGGGAGCACTGGAGCCCTGCTACACTCCTCCACATCTCAGTTGGGAGATCTCAGGCCTGGCATGTGGTACAGGAGGTGGAGGCGAAAGCTTGTGCCATTTGGGAGTTTCCCTCCATTTTTCTGGTGGTGTAGTTTAAGCACAGGGTAAGAGACTCAGAAACTCACCCAAGCAGAGTTCCCATGCCAGGTGTAATCACTCCCATTGCTTTTCCCACACTGGCTATATAAATAATTAAAAAAACCATTGAGATAACAGCACAAGCAGTTTCAAACTCTCCAAAGCAGGAGCAGTGGCATGGGAGCAGCACTGTAGGACGTAAACCCACAGTAAGCTGAATCATCGCACCCGCTCTGGCATGCTTATTTGGAGAAATCTGAGTTGCCATAAGACAAGTATGAACTGGTTTGGGGCAAGTGAAATTCTGGTTTCCATTCCCCTACAGTGGCAGAACCTAAAAACAAGCTTTAGTTCCTGCTACCCCGTGCAGCCTGCAATGCACTTCCACAAAAGCTTTCTGAATCTGGAGCCACTCTGTTGAAACCAACAGCTTTAGATGTAACCACATTCACATTTGTGTGCCAGCCAGA
>NW_009931521.1:0-827 GCF_000696875.1 Nestor notabilis | reverse complement strand
AAGAGTGGGGAGGATTTCTGGAGCTGGTTACGCTCCCCAGCATTGAAGGCTGGTCTTGCCCCACTGGTGATGCCACTGGGAGCTGCCAAACCACACAGCCACTGAGATGGATGCAGGGAAGGCGTGCTGCTCCCCTGCCCCGCTTCCCTATGCGTGGCCCTTCACAAATGAAGCCTGGTTTCAATCACGGGCTGAGGATTATGGCTGGGAGTCCTGTGCCTTTCTGTGGGGTACCTGCAGCAATGCCTCCAGGCAGACAGAGCACAAGTGCTGCCAGGACACTTCCCCGGCCCTCCCATGGCCTTTAGCAGCCTTTGGAGCAAGTTCAAGTAACTGGAGATGAAGACACACAAAGGAGAGGTGCACTGTGTTGTTTTGCCAAACAGGAGATTAAACGGAGCCAAAGGTGAAGAGGAGCCCATGAACAAACAACGCTGCAGGAGCATTACCGCCACACCACCAGCCAAGAACAACCTTAGCTTTACTGACTTGGTCAGTGCACAGGTCGCGTGGTGTTTCTGCAATGGTTACCCAGCTATTGAGGTACCGCTTCCAGGCGGGCAATGAGCACTTGCAGACACACCATGTCGTTCATATTCATAACATTCACCATGCTGGCAACAGCGAATGAGGCCGGTGGGCTGGACAAACACCTTTTTTTTTGCACAACCTCCCAAAACCCCCTGACACAGAAGCCATGGGCTGGAACCACAGAGCGGCAGTGGGGGCAGCAGACAACGTCCCACAGGGTGTTTCGCACCTCGCACCCTTCTGCGTCGCGCGTAGCTCTGAAAATGCGAGATGCCCCTCCAGCCCTTACACAGCCA
>NW_009931520.1:0-461 GCF_000696875.1 Nestor notabilis | reverse complement strand
CTGGCATTTCTGGAGTACTTCACCACAAGGCCTTGACGTTTTGCATCACCACAAGGCCTCAAGCACTTCAAGCACTTCAACAACATTTGGCATGGTCGACCGCTATTTTTTGGCAGCACTGACCCAGGGGATTTTTTGCAGCTCTCCACCCTGGGGATTTTAGGGAGCTCTCCATTCCAGACATTCTTGCAGTGCTTCACCTTTTTCTTTTTTGAGAGTATTTAGCATTTGAAGTTTTTCTGGAATTCCACAACTCAAGACAACTTTGGAAAGTTTTGGATTTCTGAGTGTTATTCACAGTTGGATTTTTTTGTAGCTCTCCACATGACAACTTCTTGTGAGCTCTCATCCTGGAGGCTTTTTAGGGAATCTTTCCACCCTGTGCATTTTTGGAGTGCTCCAACATCTTCCTTCTGGAGATTTCTACAAGCTTTGATATTTTACTGGAATTCTACAATGCC